>NC_056728.1:525537105-525714605 GCF_019279795.1 Protopterus annectens | reverse complement strand
ATTGAGATGGGCCATTTAGGTAGTGTGAGTGGGGTGAAGTTGGCACTGAATCGTTCTGCCAGGATATTGGCAATATCCTTCGGATCAGTATATTTAATGCCATTCTGTTTTAGCTCAGAGCAGATCTGAGCATTGCCATTTAGATTCTTGACATAGTTATAGAATGCTTTGTGGTTGTCTTTGGAATCTTTGGCAATTTTATTTTCGTAACTAGCATTGGAGGATTTTATGAGGCATCTCAGTTTCTTACTGAGGCTAGTAAGGGAGTTTTTTGCATCCTGGGATTTTCCTCTTTTCTGCAAAAGTTTCTTCCTTTTGTTGTAAAGTTTGTTTATGGCAGGGGACCACCAGATTGGCTTCCTTTTTTTGGATGAGAGCATTTTGGTTCTATTTGGGATGGCACGATTCATGCATGAGTGAATGTGCTCGTACAGTGCCTTAGTGTAGGATTCAGCAGTTGAACTTTCAGTTCCCGTCTGCATGGGTGTCATGAAGTTTGTCACTTCTGACTTGAGTAGCATGAAGTTGGCTTTGGAGAAGTTTTGTATGGTGGTTTCTTTACTGGGGGGTGGGGGTGGGATGTGGATGTTAAGGGTGATTAGCTTATGGTCAGACCTGACTAACGAGGGGGTGACCATAGGTATGGAACATTGATTTCCCATGTTGGTAATGACCAGGTCTAGGATATTGGAGCCCTGGTGGGACTATGGATTAGTTGATCCAGGGCATTGGAATTTATGAATTCCAAGAACCGTTGCGCAAAGGTGTTGGGACATGAGTAGTTTTCCCAGTTAATGGCAGGGTAGTTAAAATCACCCAGTATTAGGGTGTTTGGTTCTATCTTAATATTTTCCAGTATGTTTAGAAAGATGTAGTGAGAATCTTGGGGTATGGTGGGGGATCTGTAGCAAGCTACAATTTGGATTGCAGTCTTACCTAGTGTTAGTTGCACTTGGAGAATTTCAGACACATTGTGTTGGCCAACTAGCCTGGTGGGGTGAATATCCTTGGTGAATATTGACACTCCTCCACCTTTAGTGTTTTGGTCCTGGTTTGGTGGCCGAAAAGTGTGGTAAGAGTTGTAGCCTGGTATTGCAGGGGTGCTCTCTGGAGCTAAATCTGGTGCTAAATCAGTTTTGATTTTACACTGTCATTGAACCTGATATGATAGAGTATCACTGTCTTGCATATATTTAGAATCTCTGATAAGTATTCTGACAATAGTATGGCATTTATGTTTTGTCCTCACATTATCATATGAGTAATGTTCAACTTACTTTACCCCTTTGCTATTGAACAAGTTAAAGACTCATATGCCATCTCTGTGATAGAAAAGGGTAAAGCCCTGACAATGCCCACATGACCAATATTCATCGAGTCACACAGAAAGCTGGAAAATATAGGCAGAGGATTGGGAGTGAGTGCTATTTATTGACTTCCCGATGCTGTGTCAGAAGGCAGTTCATCCTGCAGCCAAGTACCCACACATGAGTGCAGGGATAAACCTAGCAGCATGAGTCAAATTTGTGAACTGTAGGCTCCTGCATGGGTGGATAAACTTATATAAAGTCACATATGTACCCTCCTTGGCAGTATCATTAGTGATGTCATAGATGATGTGAAGATGAGTTATGTATAGGGGGGTCCACCATTATTGGCTAGACAACCCTATCCCTAATACCTGATTCTCATATCTGAGGCGATAGTGAGGGGAACTAATGGACCATAAGGATATCAGCCTGTTTGGGGAAAGAATGGGACTGGGTGTTGCAACCATCAAAGGAAGGAAAGAGCTGATAGTGTGCAGGTAAGGGATCCATTGCATGAATCATGTCAGGGATAAAAAACAGGTAAGCATTTATCAGTGTCCAAACACCATTATATTTAGTCCCCAACTTTTCCAATGGCCAAATATTGACAGCTAAATAACATACATCAATATCAAAAGTTAATGTGGTAATTTTACCCCTAGTGCACACTTGTTTTTCAACTCCAAAACTTGACAGCATGGTATAAATATATTAATGTTGTCTTTATGCAATACTATTATTATAATCTTGCTATAATGTTTACATCATACATTATATTTTTTTCATGTGCACAGATTACTGCACTTTTTCATAAATACATTCAGAGTGCTCTTCAGTAGATTTTTGCTGTTTGCTACAATTGAAGAGCCAATAAATGAGTTGATAGCAAAATATTCTTACATATATCATATATCTCTTGTTAGAAACATAACTCAGATAAAAGTTATTAACACTACATAAAATATAGTCCTTGCTGTTTGCCAGTTTCCCTTCTTGTCAGATTGGCTGCAGATTCCATTTGAGCAATATTGTCCCATTCCACGTAAGACTTTTTTTATGCCTGTACAATGCATCCCTTCTGACCCTACCTTCTCTCCAGTAAAGCTGTTCATGTCAACTACTATTCTTTATGTTAAATTATACTACTTACACCACCCTAATTCATCCTTGGACCAGTACATCTTTTTAAGGTGCATCCCAGTTGCACCCATCACACTTACAGAAAAAAATAAAAAAAATGTTAGGGGCTGCTGCTGCTGCTTTCTTGCATGTGTAAGTGCAAGGGGCTTAAATTTATGCTGATGCTGCTGATAGACCTTGTCTAAGGAGAAGGATGTTCAAACCCCATTTAACTCATTCACTCCAATTCCAATGGGCGGAGATTAAGCTTTTGACAGAATCAAATGATGTCCTCACATTTCAAACAAATGTTCATATCTCTGGAATAATAGTGGTTATGAAAGTAGTATACATGGCAAACTCTTCAGTACAAACTATTTTATAGTGGTAAAGTTTTTTAGGTTCTAGGTCCTAAACCAGATTTTATAAGCCACAGTAAACACAGTGACTATTACTTTTGTAATATTTTGTAAACAACTGACAATATCTCAGCAACCACTCAAGTTACACATATACTTTCAGCAGCATTTTATTCATCTGACTGAGAGCTTTCATATGACACTAAGGAGTTCTGTCTTTGCTACTTGCTTGTTGAGCTATTTAGAAGAAGTGAAAATTATATCTACATAAATTAATATCATAAAAAACAATAGCTAATAGCTCTTTACCTGCAATAGACAGGTCAAATATTAATGCAATTTAGTTTGCCACTGTGTAAGCTTTAAAATTAAATCTTTTAAAATCTTGTACATAACATGGTTTTAGAATTATTGATGCAAATATTAACTAGCAATATTTGATGCCTAGAGTGGTCAGTAGGAGGTAACTGCAGATGCACCTGTAGTCATCACTTAGATGTAATGAGTTAACATATCATGGACTGCATGATATTGAAATAGTAGAGCAATACAGGGTTGATATGGAAGCATTACATGAAGTCTGCAGCCTCTGCCACCTTCCACCTCAGACCCAGGGGAAATCTAAGAGAATCCATACCAGTGGAAACTAAGGTATAAGTAACATTAAGGATATTAGCTACTGGCACATTTCAGAGATCCATAAGGGATATACTAGGGGGTGTCACAGGCCTCAGCTTCCAGAATATTTCACCAGAATCTTAATACAATGCTACAACATACAAGGGAGTACTCTATTTTCCATGTACACCAGAGGAGAGAGAGCAAGAACAGTACAGGAGTTCTGTGTTGTAGTACATTTCCCTGAAGTATTGGGGCCATAGACAGCACTCACATAGAAATAAAGGTCCCACCTGGTGAACAGGGAAATACATACATCAGTAAGAAGGGGTCCACTCAATCAACTGCCATGTTGTCTGTAATGCCCTAGGGAGCATCCTCAGTGTCTGTGCAGGCAACCCAGGCAGTTGCCATGGCTCAGACATATAGCTCACCTTGCAGCTGTACACAAGGTTTGCTAGGGGTTTCCATCTACTAGATGATGCAGGTTATGCACTGGAACTGTGGCTCATTACACCTATCAGAAATGCATATGCACCCACAGGGGAAGGATACAGCAATGCCCACATTCCAACTAGAAACATCTTGGAGCATGTGTTTGGCATGCTGATGTCACAGTCCCTCTGTCTAGATACATCAGGGGTGCCCTGCAATATGAATCAGGCAACTGTGCAGAAATTCTTCCAGTCTGTGCCATGCTGCACAATATCATCTTGAGGAAGCAGCTGGTGCAGGGACAACAAGAGTCAGGACTACACATTCCAGGATGACAGGCAGGGCCAGCACATACAAATGAAGATTCTGAGGAGGTAACCAGCAGATGTACACATGCACAATATGCCCTTTCCCTGGCTAGGTGGCAAAGATTAGAAAACACACTCACCAACTAAGGCTCAAAGGTCAGTGCACATACATGGCAACTAAGAGGCAGATGATAGCATACACACTTGCCACAGAAGGAATGCACATAACCTAAGCACATACAGGTATTAAAAGTGATGCCATTCAATGTCCACAGGCATTACTTACCCATGTAATGTCTATTTACAGATAGCATCAGACAGAGACAGCACCAAAACACTTGATTTACAACTGCAGTAATGCAAAGGTAAGTGATGAAACTGTGGTAGACAAACAAATGTGTAAATAGATAAACTACCTGCATACTGTCAGTCTAGTACCTAACCTCTCTGGGCATCAGACATGTTTGCAATCCTAAGTCAAACAGAAATGAACAAAGCCAGTGGCAAAGTCATCAGTCTCATGGGGGGGGTGAATTAGGCTAAGGGTGACATCAAAGACATATGGATGCTGGACCTGCCCCAGCAGACATACTATTACAGACATTGCCCAATCCAGTGAGCCACTTATCCTATCTAATGAGTCACCCACATGGCTGAGGCCATCATGTAATGGCAAATGATAACACAGTATGGTGAAGTAACCATACTAACTTGGACAGCACAATAAGAGCTAGCATATGTGCATTATATCATTAGCGAAATTGTAAAGTTACATAAATGTCAAAATTCTTTTTTCCATTACATATTGAAATACATTCAAAATATGAACATGTAAGCAGTTTCTGCAGAGAGCAAACATGAAATAGTGCAATTATTTGTAGATCAATCTCCTCCAAGTAACTAGCAGTAATGTTATGTCTGTATCCAGTCTCCCCTACTTCCACTTCCAGAGGTACACCATTACCTTTCAGATTCAGCCCTCTGAGCACTGTGAAGATGCAAATTAGATGTAAAATCATTAGCATTCCTGAATGCCAAAAATTAAAGGTTGGTGTAGGGGATGTAAACATGGTATGGATAGCTACATGACTGCATGCATACACCCTAGGGCAGCAGGGAGGAGCAATCACAATTGTTAGCTGCTAATGTCCTGCAAATTTTCCTGACTGCTGTGACTACACCAACAAGCTATAGTGAAGTGATTGTTCCCTCTGAAGTATTTGTATCAAGCAGAGTAGACTTATAATAAAAAGGCATAAGCACCTTGGGATCTATGGAACACCCTTAACCTTGATATCCTTTTACTAAGGGCATAGTGTCCATCCTTTGCTTAAAATCTGTGTGAAATGCTGATTAGCTATATTACATATTGAAACAGAAATACAAATAAATGGCTGTGACACTGCATTTCTGCAGTTAAGCTGAAAGGAAAATAGCTGCCAGTGTTGGCAACCTGACATTAAAATGGTGTCTGCTATTATCAGTGTAAAATATTTAATATCCCATTAACTTAGGCATGTTCAAGAAAATGAAAATGAAGTGTTTCTGATTCTATGCTGGTGGCAAATAGGGATAAAAATGCATCAGAGTGTGTGTTATTGTACTGAGTTGAGGGTTTAGTTCCAGGTAGTGTTCTGTTTGACAGAGTCAATGCATATATTCTGAGCATATGATATGAATATAACACATACGGATATAAGAAACTTCACAATCCTGCCTTTTCATTAATATTTCCCAATATTTGTTAATACTCACAAGATTTCTTTCTGTTCCTCATCTGCATGGGTTTTGGCAAAGCACATTGTTAACTGGCAGGATTTCATAACAGTGAATGATAGTCTAGTGCCCATAGTCCAATTTGTCTTGAATCACGAGCACATGCTAGAGTGGCACAGGTGAGCTTTGTTACAGCACTCTGAGCACCAGCAACACAATAAATTATATATAGCATCTGAGTATCACTGTAGGATAAGGGTTAAATGATATGATTTTATAGAAACAGTAAATAAGATGCAAGGTTTGATTCAGGCTTGAAGCCCCATGGTGCTTGGAATGTTTGCAGTAGATAAGAAAATGTAGTTTTGTGTGTGTGTATGTGTGTGTGTGTGTGTGTGTGTGTGTGTGTGTGTGTGTGTGTGTGTGTGTGTAATAACAGGGTTCACAGGTGAAGGAAGAGTGAACAATTTAATGTATGTAATCTCTATTACTGCAGTTTTGGCACCAGTGCATTGTAATTCTAATGAGTGAGTGATGTACATACATTGTATACCTGTTTCTGTGGCAGGCACTTTAAATATAGTAACTCTGGCACCATGACAGCATTTCTCTGGGCTTCAAATCTAGATAGTGTGCAGAAAGTATTACTCCAGATGCATGATTTACGTTCATCAGAACATCATACACTTTGTATCTGTTGCTTGACTTCTGCACTTGCTTGCTGCTGAGAAGGGCACAATCAATGTGTGTGCATTTAAATAAATGTACGATTGCTTATGTCACAAGTGATGGTTTAATAAAGATATTCCTCATTTAAAGAAAGGGGGTAATAATTATATAATTTATGTAATGCTTAGGTTATATGATATATAGCAATATATGTGAAGTGCAATGTTTCTTGATGTGTTAATACAGTTTGATTATTTATGTATAGATGTAAATTTGTCTATGTCACAAGTGGCATTTCAATAAAGGTGTGTTTAAAAAAATAAGAATTTTATTTGGGCAGCTTTCTGTAGAGCAAATATGCTTAAGTGAATGTAGAGCTGAGTGTGTGATGTGTCTTTAAAAAGCATAGCAAGTGATGAACGTGCATGTATAAATAGCAGGCACGAGTTGTACCTAGTGTCATTTTGAAAGTGCAGCCAGAGAGTAAGCATGTGAGAATGAATGTAGCTAGTTTATATATAAGTTACCTAAGTTACAGTTAATAAGCTTCAATCATAATGTGTTTGCACATTATAAAGCTGCTTGAACAGAACCCACAAAGACTCTTCTATTACATCCTGACTAGACGAGCAACATGGTGTTAGAAGTGGGATTCCAGAGGTTTATATTTGGAGCCATGAAGTGCAGAGATAACAGTGAAGGTAAATTCAGAAAAACGAGCATGAAAAACAGCCAGAAAAGAACCAAAGATAATGAAAACTTGCACAGTTTACTTTATAAAAAAGATAAAACGGAGCATTACAAGGGCACAAACCGCATTATTAAACAAGCGAGAGACACAAAAGGTTTACTAATTAAGCAAAATATTTAAGGTTAAGATATTTGATAAAATGTGCATGTTTAAAGCAAAATGAGAATGTTCAAAGTAAAACAAATGTGTTTAAAACAAAATGGGCATCTTTAGAGTAAAACAAGCACAAGAAAAGTACAATGGACAGGAAAGCGAGATTGAATGAGCAAGACGAATATAATAAGGGTAAAAAAGGCACATCAACCATAAATAAAGCAAGGCGACTGCATGTTTTTTGGCAAAGTTCTGTGTTTTGGTATTACTACAACTTTTTATTGTATCAAGGGCATAACTAGACTTATTTGAAGTATCTCAAAGTGTGTAAAAGTGCTTACAGTGTGTACTTATTACCGTACATGTATTTTGAAGAGTTTATTTGTGTGCAAAGTGCAACTATTTCGTAAAGTACAGTCAAAGTACAGCCATTTTGAAAAGATTCTTGTGCTGGGTATGTCTATTCACAAAGTACCACCATTACACAGTGTTTCTTGCAGTGTAAAAAACTGCCTAGCAAAGCACTGCCATTTTGGGGAAGCTTCAGTGTGCTGTGTATGGTTTATTTGCAAAGTGCAGTTACTTCGAAATGTTTCTTACTCTGAGCTTCATCTACCCAGTTCACTTGAATAGTTGAGTTATTTGAAATGTTTCTTACACTGGATAAGAGGTGATTTCTTGCAGTACAGCAATTTCAAAAGTATTGCAGTGCCCTAGAGACTTATTTCGCAAAGTTCAGTTATTCAGAGGCTTTTTGTGCCATTGGACAAAGTTACAAACACTGGCATAACTTTCTGGCATATGTGTATGTATGTGTATTCGTGCATATTTGAAAAACCCTTGACTAGCATCTGTTAATATGGCAAATGAATTTTGAAAGGCCTTTCAGGTTATCCTTGTGCCACAATAGTAGATGATTTGTTGGTTGGAGGCAATGGTGAAACAGAGCATGACAGAAACTTTAAGAGAGTTTTAGACAAAGCAGGTGAAGTTAACTTAAAGCTCAATCCTCTAAAGTGCAAATTTAGGCTACCAGAAGTTGCATATGTGTTTTTAGATAATAAAGCTGCTTAAACAGAACCCACTAAGACTTGTCTATTACATTCTGACAAGACAAGTGACAGGCAATATGTGGACAGTGGTATTCTAGACAGTAGTGAGTGGAGAACATCCAGATACTGTACACCTCTTTCTATGGCACAAGTATAAGTGCACTGACTTCACAGATACAAAAATAATGATCCATGTTTCAAATCCAGATAACACTTATTTTTCACTAACACTGTCAGAATGCAATTTCTAACAGTACTTTGATTAGGAAGGTGTCAAAGGAAAAAACTTCAAAGACCAATACATGTAAGGTTCAGTTAAGGCACATTTAATAACTTGCAGCAAGGAGACAAAAACACGCAAATACAAGATTTTGCCTAACTACTAACAGTAAGTATGCTATTCTTATACTGTTTTACAAGACATGGCCTTCTATAGCTGACATAATCAAACACAACTTTCAGTATTGTTCTACAGCAGATGTTACTCAGATTTTCTGCTGGCATGACCAGATTTGTGAGAAACTTTTTGAGAAAAACAACCTGGCCTTGGTGGGCACTAGCCCGTTACAAGCTTCTATTGTATAGTTCTAATGCATGTGTGACATTTCAAGGTACTTTTCTAGCTCAGACACAAGCAAATGCTGATTGCAGTTCATATTTTCAAGCAGTCTTTGTTCTAATTATCTATAGCTTCTGCAGCTGTGTATTTTCTCACAGCACAAGCGGAACTCCTTGTTTAAGTTTCATAACATTTATACAAGTGGTATTGTTCTATTCATTATTTTCCTGACACAAGCAGAAATCATCTGCTTCTCAGTAAATTTCCAAGGCATAAGCAAATATTTTAGCTGTGCATATTTCTTGACAATACAAGGTCAGAACGCTTTTGCAATTTGTACAGATTTATGCAGTGTAAAATAGAATAAATGTGTTAACCCTTTTCAAGCTTTAAATGCACTAAGCATATTACTAATACATATACTAATACATATTTTCTGACATTTCTCCCCTTTTAATACTTTTATTCTACTTTCAAAATAAGCATAAACAGTTTGTTTTCTTCTCCTAACCTCTTCCACTTAGGATTTGCAGTTAAGAGAGTCATTCAGTTTAAACTCATGAAAGCATTTTCAATCTTTTAACAGTTCTTCAAACTCAGTACTTTGATATAAGGTTTCAGAAACTGACATGTCTATAAAGTCTTTAATCAGTCTTTTCATGCAGGGGATGCCACAACAAACACATACTCCCAGTAGGAGCATTCCTACACAAATGGCATTCAGGATGTTCATTAGGATGGTACCCCACCCCCCAAACCATTTCTGGAAAAAGTCCGTCAGCGGGTTTGGGCCTGGTTTGGTCATGGCCGACACTTGCTGAATTACCTCAAGATGATTGCCTATCTCGTGTTTATGGTCAGGAATATACGAACAGCACTCTTCCTGGATTAAAGTGCAAGTACCACCTTTCGCTGCTAGGGTGAAGTCGAGAGCCATGCGGTTTTGAAGCACTACAGTTCTCATTGCATTCAGTTCATCAGTCACCAATTCGAGAGCAGAAAAAGTTGCGTTGCTCGTTACTTCGAGAAGTTTAGACAGTTTTCTCAGCTCCCAGATCAATTTCACTGCTCCATATGCTGGTAATATGCCTGCCCATGATATAACACTATCACTCAAATCAATGTGTGTCAGTCCATTGCCTATAGAATGATGTTTTTTCCAAAGTCCATCGATTTGTCCCACTGGATTTACAGGTTTCTTGACGACCTCTCGGACATTTCGAATTTTTCCTCGAGGCAAAACTGCAGTGTGTCATATGGCCGGAACCAGGTAACCCAAAAAACAACTGCCGGACCAATTTTCAGGTAACCATTTGTGTGCCTTTCTGCCACACACAAAATAACAGTCCTCTTCTTTAGTAATAACTTTGCTATGAATATACACTCACCCCGCATGAAACATTTTTCTATCAATTATATACAGTTGTTTATAAAGAACAGAATTATGTCTTACTTCATCAAGTGTTTTGTGCATCAATCCAAGAAATGAATCATAATTTGTATTACAATAAAAATCTGCATTGTTACCTTTAGTGTAACATTTATAAGGAACAGTCACATTGCAATTGCTCCAACCCACCTGAACAGTATCATTTTTATAAAAACACACAGTTCCCTTTTGTGGAACAGACAAGTGCAATGCTATTTTATCTTGTGGTGTAATGGTTGAGGTATCATAAATTAAGTTTTCCCAGGTCTCATTGACCTCTAGGGGGACCGTAGTCATTAATAACCCCCTGTATGCTGTCGGCAAAGCTGTGCAAGTCCAGCAATTTGAAACATTGAAAGTCTCAGCATACACATATTTAATTGCCAGGTAAGTGTTAAAGTTTGGGTGCCAGTCTATGAATAACGCTTCACATTTATTCAGTTCAGTCTGTGTGGCTGGGAAAAGGAAAGGCCACAGCAAAAAGATTATTGTCACTAGTACAGTTAACAGGATGATTATGCAATACTTCTGAGGAAAGGGTTGTTCTGCATTCCTGTTTCTTCTGGACTCTATCATTTTTACTCTTGGCATGTGACAAGATTTTTGTCCAGTTCAAAGTTCTTAACTAGTTTTCAGTGTGTCAAGTGGATCCAGGAGGCACTCTCTGCTATCTTGACTGCAGTGGGTGTCGACAGAAGCACTTGATATGGACCTTCCCACTTTGGTGACGCCCAATTATTTTTCTTTATTGTCTTCACCCAGATCCAGGTTCCTGGGACCACTGCCACTTCTGATGGTCTGGTTTGTTCTTTATCTGAAACAGAATTTGACTGCAACAGATGTTTAGAATTTAACAAGTTTCTCATGTACTCAGCTAGTGTACAGTCGGCTTCCTGGTCTGTGGGCATGAGAGGTTTCCACTGAGGTTTATAATAAGCTCTTCCAAATAGTTTTTCAAAAGGAGTCAATCCTTTTGCATTCGGAACAGTTCTCATGCTCAACAGTGCCAGGGGCAGACAGTACACCCAATTCCTCTGTGTTTCTACTATTAACTTCCTTAGCTTACTCTTTAAAATCCTGTTATGCCTCTCTACTAGCCCTGCAGATTGTGGGTGGTACGCACAATGACTTTTTAAAGAAATACCAAAATGTTTACTTAACTGTTGTATGGTCTGGTTTATGAAGTGTGTGCCTTTGTCACTGTAGATCCTTTCCAGAATGTCGAATCTAGGGATGATTTCTTTAACGAGAATTTTTGCCACGGTTGCTGCATCTGGATTTTTAGTTGGAAAGGCTTCCACCCATCTGGAAAACATATCTACAATGACAAGACAATACTTCTTATTTTCACATTTGTTCAATTCTATAAAATCCATACAGATAGTATGAACTGGATACGGTGGTGTAGGGAAACCCCCTTGCTTGGGCTCTAACGCCCCTTGTGTATGATGTTTATTACAAACGTGGCACATCGAACAAAATTTTTTAGAGTAGTTTAAGAATCCGTATGTCGTGAACACTTGGTTCGCCAGCTGTACTATCCCCCCTGTTGAGACATGGCACTGTCCATGGCTCAACAAAGCTGCATATCTAAACAAATTAGATGGCAATATTGGTTTCTCTCTTTTAGAGATGTACAGCCCCTTTTTGAGAATTGCTCCTCGTTTTATCCATCTTTGTTTTTCAGCTTGCGTAGTAAGTGTCTGCATTGTCTTTAACATTTCTACATCTAAAATCTCAGAGGGTTGTAATTCCTCATTCAAAAGAAATACTTCTGAAGCTGCCTGCTTTGCAGCTGCATCAGCTCTCGCATTACCTTTTGAAATCCTATCCTGTTGCTTGGTATGAGCTGTGCATTTACAAATAGCTACTTTCTGAGGTAACTGAATAGATTCTAAAAGATCTAAAATAAACTGTGCATAATTGATTGGTTTGCCAGTAGATGTTATCATTCCTCGATTTTTCCACTGTTGCGCAAAAACATGTACAGTAGAAAAAGCGTACTGGCTGTCAGTAAAAATGTTCACAAATTTACCCTTTGCTAAGGTACATGCCCATGTCAAGGCAATCAATTCTGCTGCCTGTGCAGATAAATTGTGTGGTAAAGATTTTGCTTCTATAATGTCAGTATCAGAAACTACTGCATATCCTACTAGGTTCTGTCCTGCAGGACCCCTTTTGCATGAGCCATCCACGTAGTATATCACCTCGGCATCATCCAAGGGGACATCCGTGAGATCTTTTCTAGGCAGTGTCTTTTGCTCAATCACCTGCAGGCAGCTGTGTGGTGTGCCATCTGCAGGGGTTGGGAGCAAGGTAGAAGGGTTCAAAGTCATACATCATTCAATTATCATATGAGGTTGGCTCAACAATATAGTCATACAGGAAAGATGCCTAGCAGGGGAAAGATATGCTACCTTCTCTTGCAGTAAAATAATCGTGACTGCATGAGGCACTCTCAATGTGAGAGAGTGGAACAAAACTACTGAGGCCGAAGCTTGTACTGCCATTGCAGCTGCAACTACTGCTTGTACACAGTGAGGTAAGGACCGTGCTACTGGGTCTAGTTGTGATGAATAATAAGCAATAGGGCGTTGCTTGTCCCCATGTTGCTGTGTTAACACTGATGTCATATAACCTTGCTTACAATCTACAGTTTGGAAAAAACGTTTATGACAGTTTGGTAATCCCAAAACTAATGAGGACGCTATTAACTGTTTCAGTTTGCAGAAAGCAGATTCTGCTTCTGGTGTCCATTGTAACAAATCCTGTGCTGTCATAGGCTTTTTATATATCAGGTTAGTCAGCGGTGCAGATTCCAAGGGGTAGTTTGGAATTCAGCTCCGACAAAAATTAGTCGTACCCAGGAAGGACATCATTTCCTTCTTGGTAGTGGGTTTTGGTGCTTGTAAAATCGCTATTTTTCTGTCCTCATCTAATGTCCTACCCTCCTTGGATATTACATATCCTAGGTATTTAACTTGTTTTTTCCAAAGCTGCAGTTTATTTTTGTTTACTTTATGTCCTTCAGTGGCCAAAACTTGTAATAGCGCTATGGTATCGTCTTTACAATCTCGCTGGGTGGGGGCCGCCAGCAGGATATCATCAACATAAAGTAAAATCTGACTACCTCTCGGTGGGGTAAATCCTCCCAAGTTACTTGCCATTTCTTGTGAGAATATTGTCGGACTTTCACAATATCCCTGTGGTAGTCGCGTATATGTATACCTTTTCCCCTGAAATGTGAATGCAAACCAATATTGGCTGTCAGGGTGTAGGTGTATCGGTATCGAAAAGAATGCATTGCTGATATCTACCACAGAAAAATATTTCTGTTGAGGTTTTAAATCATTCAACAGGGTGTGTGGGTCTGGCACCATAGGTGCCCTTGGTATTACTGGGTCATTTACAGCTTGTAAATCTTGGACTATACACCACTCTCCATTCGCTTTCTTAACAGGAAATAAGGGTGTGTTACATGGTGAATCAGGAGATTCCACCAGCACCCCTTCCTTAAGTAAAGCTGCTATAATAGGTCTGATTCCTACCTCTGCATCTTTTCTTAAGGGATACTATCTTTTTTGTGGTCTAAATGCTGACTTTGGCGTAATAGTAACTGGTCCCGCTGTACGAATAAGTCCTACATCTGAGTTTCCTGTTGACCAAAGAGTTCCTGGTATATTCTGTAAGGCATTCTCTTCCTCCTTCAATAGGAGTGCTAATCAGCTGTCCTTGCTAGACTGCAAGTGTACAGCTGGGTGGTTCTGAGTTATCCAATTCAACTTCTGCATTTGTATTCCCTGTTCTGACAGTTCTAACTCTGTCTGTTTTTCCCATCTCGTGACTTTTTCTCCTAAGTCTACCCATTTTACATTCTTGCCTTAGTTAAGCTAACATGTGGTAATCGATTAGATTTATAAAGTGCAAAGAACTCCTGTGGCAATGAACAGCTGGCCACACTGTTCCCTTCTGTGTCCCAGTACAGATTACATAATATCAATCTGTTTGCACGATTTCTAAACAATTCTTGCTCATATTCCTTATCAGGTCCTGGTGTGTTACAATAATACAGAGTACAGTGCAACAAATGCTGTTTATCAATGTCAAGGGAGGGCAACTTGCTGATGGCCATGTTCATCAACTCTTCGGTTACTGCCCCTGGACCAGTCGTAACCAAGTCCTGGCTGTACCAATGAAATATTTCACCCTCCAATTGCACTGCAAAGGTATCAATTTGTCACTGTGCCTCCATACCCAGCATAGTCGGAACTACTGCTATACTAAATAGCTGCATAAGGTCTCTGCCCAAGAGATTTACTGGGCATTTTGCAGAAACAACAATTTTGCTTTTCTGGGTCAATCCTGAAACAGGATCAGTTATTGCAATATTATGGGAGAGGGGGTCCTGATACATCTGTCCATTAGCTGCTTTCACTAGTATGTAATCAGATGACCCTGAATTCTCTGGCAGTTTGGAGGGATGTATCAGGGTCTGTGATGCCCCTGAGTCACACAAGAATCTGACTTCCCTCCCTTCTACCAGGAGTGTAACTTCTGGTTTCATGTCTGCTAAATAGAGCTCTAAGCTCAATAAAGCTAAATCCATTATTTCATTTTCTTCACTATCCGTAACTTCTTCTGTCACATCCTCTACTCCCTCTATCACATTCTCATTTGTCATTTCTCTGCTATCCCCTTCTAGTGATTCCTGACCATCATATAGTCAGTCCTACCCCTCCTTGTCTTCCGTGGTTGCCTTCTTGTTTTTCTTGCAATCCCTTGCCAAGTGCCCCTTTTTACCACATTTAAAACATTCACCCCTTTTCTTTCGCCCTTCAAAGTCCTCTGATCGCTGATCAGATTGTTTGATTCCCTGGGCATTTCTCTTGCCCTTTTTCCCGGACTGTACTACATAAACTTCTGCTCCATCTTCTACAGAAAATACTTGGGCTTTCTTTTTCTTTTTGCTATTAAAATGCCTTTCGGCATGCCTAGTATATTCAAGTAATGACTGTAATCTGCGTGTACGATGATCTACCATGTGCTTTGTAATAAAACTGCTTATGGGTGCCTTTCAAAAATGCATTCTTTAACAGCTGCTCATATGGGGAATCTTGTGTCTGATCTTCAGGAACCTGCATTCCACAATGGTTATTAAAACATTCTAACAGCCTGGCATAATATCTGTCAACAGTTTCGCCTTCTTGTTGGATGCATTGATTAATGCAAGTCCAGTCTGCCCTAGGCATCCATTTCTCAGAGATATGGTCTGTAAGACCTTTCACTCTGTTGTCTAGCTCTGCACTGCTATGTGGGAGGGGCCTGTGTGCAGCGTCACGGGGATTCCAGTCGCCACTAATCATGTGCCAATCTGGTCCCACAATTTGTCTGACTACTTTTTCTACCTCTTCTCCGTTTAAATTATAACTTAGCCTCATTCCTTGCAAATCTTCTAAGAACTTTCTAAAATTAACTTTTGGATGGGGAATTCCCTCAGTGGCTTTCCGGATGTCTTCCAAAGTCCAGGGTCTATAACTAGGATAGTTGGGTCCTGAGCTTCTTACCCTGCCTGAGGATTAGGCACTTCTATAAGTGGGCATATTTCTTCTTCACTCATAGATCGTGAATTCCTACCAATTTGATATAGCTCAATGTCCCCTTTTGAGTTACCTGCCCGTGTTCGAGACCTGGTCTCAATAGGATCCTAATAAACGGTTTCGCTTTGTAGTGTCTCTATTTACAGTGACAGCAGGATATCGCGGGGGTGGACTAACTTGTTCACTTGCTTCATATTCTGGTAAGGGAGGTGGAGGGGCTGATGCTATTACTAAGTTATTGTCCTCCTTATCTAAAAACATTGCTTTTGAATTATTATTCTTTTGTTCCCTATGGTTTACGTCCTCAATCCACCTGTGTGCCTGAGGAATTCCTAATTGACGTTGCTTTTTTACCCAACCTTTAGAATCGGTTTTAAGCTGTTTGACAAGTTTGATAAGTGAGGATTTTTCTAATTTACCATCAAATTCATACTTATTAACCCATTTTGAGTAGTATTTAATATTATCAGCATGCTGTGACTGCATGTATTTTGCGTCTTCGGTTAACGGCAGATTTTGGGGTCTTTTTGTGCAATTATTACCCATTTTGTTCTACCCTTTTAATCGTTATGTAACTCCTTATTTTTAATGTGGTACCACTGATTTTGTTATAGTCTCTTCAGAATGACTGCCTACCTGCTCTGTTTCCCTGATCTATGACAAGACAGCAATCTCTTTTGTCCCTGACTTATTATAATATATTCCTGACAAAAACAATGCAAATCTAGTCACTGATCTAAAACAGAAAAAAAAGGTAGATTCACCTTTCCTGAGCCTTTGTGATTGATCACCTGGTTCGTGTAAACCCGTCCTTCAGTCGCAGATCAGAAAGTGGCTAGCCTCTTTTGTACGACAATTCAGTCAGAGGGCTTTTCAAATAAGAAGAACCGATGTGGTTTCTTCCCCGTACAGTTTCAAGCCACCTGGCCTGTCTGATCCGAGGCGAAGTGAGGGTTTCCGGTCTGAAGGACCAATCTGTCAAAGGAAAAAACTTCAAAGACCAATACACGTAAGGTTCAGTTAAGGCACATTTAATAACTTGCAGCAAGGAGGCAAAAACATGCAAATACAAGATTTTGCCTATCTACTAACAGGAAGTATGCTATTCTTATACTGTTTTACAAGACATGGCCTTCTATAGCTGACGTAATCAAACACAACTTTCAGTATTGTTCTACAGCAGATGTTACTCAGATTTTCTGCTGACATGACTAGATTTGTGAGAAACATTTTGAGAAAAACAACCTGGCCTTGGTGGGCACTAGCCCGTTACAAGCTTCTATTGTATAGTTCTAATGCATGTGTTACATTTCAAGGTACTTTTATTGCTCAGACACAAGCAAATGCTGATTGCAGTTCATATTTTCAAGCAGTCTTTGTTCTAATTATCTATAGCTTCTGCAGCTGTGTATTTTCTCAATGCACAAGCGGAACTCCTTATTTATGTTTCATAACATTTATACAAGTGATATTGTTCTATTCATTATTTTCCTGACACAAGCAGAAATCATCTGCTTCTCAGTAAATTTCCAAGGCATAAGCAAAGATTTTAGCTGCGCATATTTCATGACAATACAAGGTCAGAAAGCTTCTGCAATTTGTACAGATTTATGCAGTGTAAAATAGAATAAATGTGTTAACCCTTTTCAAGCTTTAAATGCACTAAGCATATTACTAATACATATACTAATACATATTTTTATGACAGAAGGTAACACTGCATACAAAATGGCTATCATAATTATGTTAATTTCAAGAAATGTCTCATTAATGATTTGATAGATAATTTTTTTCTAAGTAGCATTCTCATTAATAATTTAGTTATGAAACACAGCTGACCATGCTTGTTTAAGCAGGATAATTATGATAATGAATTAAAATTGCAATTACATATCTATGATGGGCAGAATACTTAAGCTAAAATCTTCTTCTGTCTACACATAGCCCAAAAGTGTGTTTAGGACAGGATGTGTAGTGAAATATGTATGTATGTATTACAGGTAAAACGATACAAATCAGCACATGAAAGTCCATCCATCTAACATACATTCACAAGCAGTAATAATGCCTCTTTCAGGGAAATGCATTTCACAACACCTCCTAATGTCATGCACATACAGGCCTATCTGATATATATCTTCATCTATACTGAATGCCATTTGTCTGTAATGAACATGGTTGACAGGGAGTTCTGCTGCAGCCCAGACAATCACCTTGATTAAAATGTGTGCATTATTTCTTCCTTAGGTTTGATTTCCACATTGGTCAATTAATTTTTAGCAGTGTGTAATCCCAAAAAGTTATGTGCTAAATCATGCAATTTAACCTCTAAAATACCAAGGATAACAATCAAAGACACTGAGCCTGTCAGTGTTGAAAATCTGAAAACGAATGAATAGGCTGAGCATCACACATGGCAAATCTCACTGCCATTTTTCATACCTTCATTGCTGTTTAATAAAATACCTCTCTCTTTGCTTGCAAGTACCTTGTGCTTTCCATCATGCAACTGCAGTTGACATAGTTGCGCATGTTTGTGCAGTTGCTGTTAAATTCAAGATTGCAATTTGGCGCCAATTTATATTGCTCTTTGACTTCTGCAGGCATGGCTGGTGTGGGAGATGATGATGTTAAATTTAGAGCACAGAGGTGGAATGTTGAGGGGCCCAGGATTTGTGTGGCATTCCTTGTGAAGCACTACAGCCACAAGCTACTGTGTTGGACTTGATTGGGTCTCAGTATAAGATTGAGGATTGGAGCAGGTTAGCCAAGGCTGTTGCCAGTGCAAGTGGCATTCATGTCTTGGAGACAATTCTTGTTGTCACTATAGTGACCTGAAACGGTGCAAGAAGGACCTCCTTAGTCAATGGGAGGATGAGTTTAGAACTACTGACATCCCTCAGTTGTGTAAGTATACTGACCTACCCTATCTGTATTAAATGATATAGAATACAGCACCCAGCCAAGACTGTTATTCAATATGCTGTCATGTCTCTTTTCTCGTGTGTTTTATAGCTGATGAAGACATTGCAGATGTGGTGCTTATGCTAAGTATTGTGTTTTCTATACTGTACAAATAGATAGGCAGAAGGTTATAATCTCACAGCAGTCAACTTGTGTATGAGAGTGTGTATGTGCAGATTTGTGTAAATATGAGCTTAAGTACTGATGGCATCAATAAAGCAGTAGGCTTAAATTAATTTAAAAATGAAGGGTGAGTCCACATCAGTGTCAAACTCTTTTTCAAGCATCATTTTCTCTGCAACACAATGCTGAAGTCATCCTCTGTAAGGTGTACTCTCACACTACAAAAATAGACTTCTGTAGTGGTGCTTGTGTTAAGTACTTTATTCTCTAGATTTCATAGCTCGATAGGAAGGGTTTCTAATCTTATGACAGTCAACTGGTCTCTGTGCATGGAGTTATATAAATATAGCATTAGCTACTTCTGCCCTCAACAAAATAGTAGCCTGGATTAAACTGTACACTACTGGTTGAGTACACATCAGTGCCAGACCTTTTCCCAACATCATCTTGTCTGCAACGCCACACTGATGTCATCCTCTATAGAGTGTAGTTTCACAATGCAAAAGTTATACTTCTGCAGTGGTGCTTGTGTTAAGTACTGTGTCTGCTAGATCAGGAAAGAGTTTTAATCTGATGGCAGCCAGCTTTTTTGTGTGTGTAAATGGAACTGTATAAATACAAAATTAACTACTGCTGGCCTCAACAAAATAGTAGCCTGGAGTAAAATATGTACTACAGGGTAAGTATGCATCAGTGTCAGACCCTTCTCCCATCATTAATGTCTCTGAAACACAATGCAGATGTGATATAAAGTGCGCTCTGACACTATGAAGTCAGACTTCTGCAGTGGTGCTTACATTAAGTACTGTGTCCTCTAGATTGCAGAACTAGAGAGGTAAGATTTTCAAATCTCACAGCACTCAAATTGTGCACATGTGAGCAGAGAGCCATTGCATTGCTGGAGGATTAATTCAATAGATGTGCTCATTTGACTCCAACTCATGAGAAGCATTTGCATTGTTAAATCAATCTCACATCCCCTTCACACTCTGTCCACAAACGGGCCTTCTTCAGAAGACTGACATACCAAAAGACTGAATCTCAAAAGACTGAAAATTCAAAATACTGAACATATATTTAATGCAGGGGGCAAGGCCCCCTGTGCACCTCATGTGTGAGGCTGCACCTTCTACACCCCCTGCTAACTATATATACCAACTCCAAGATCGCACAACAGTGGAGAAGGGGCAAATTCCATCATTCAGTATTTTGAATTATCAGTCTTTTGGGATTCAGTCTTTTGGTTTTTCAGTCTTCTGAAGTAGACCCCCCCAAATGCATACTGTCTGCAACACACTGATGAGGTCATTTCAATAATGCACTCTCACACCACTAAAATTACAAATCTGTTACGATACATGTATATATTGCACTTGTACATAAATTGTGTCATTTGATAGAGGTAGGGAGTTAAAATACAGCAGTGAGGCTATCGTGGCTGTGTTTGTTTGAATGTAAATGGATGCCGGAGTATGTTACACCTCTTAGTATTGATAACATTAACAAGTCCACATAGCTGTAGGAATCATTTTTACACACATATCTCCTTTGCATGACACAGCTGATGCCATCCGTTCAAATATGCTGTGTGGCTTACTTTCAATCAGACTTCACTTGTGGTGCATGCATATAATACACTTGTGTGTAGTAGATTATGTCAGTTGATAAGTAGGGAGTTTGAGTACAGGAATGACTGTTATCTATGATTCTGTGTTTCTTTCTCTTACTGTGCAGAACATGCTGCAAATACATATGTGAGGTATATCTGTACAGTGTACTTGTGCTGTACAACAAATTTTTAGTAAAAACATAAAGGTAATACACAATGGTGGTGTCATCCATTGACATGTGCAGTGTCACAGTCATCAAATAAATCTGTAGTTGCTCTTGCATTTCATGAAACCTTCATAAGCCTGTGATGTTATCCATATAGCTCAGATCCTGACATCACTGCTTATTGTCATTGTACATGTTGTTGCCAGTATTGTCACCCATGTGTGATATGTTGTTTCCTGTTACAAGTGTTTATTCTACATTTCCTTTGGAAAGGCTTTATTGAAGACTGATGTCTTTTGAATAGATTGCCATTCCATTACAATTGTAGTGAGGCACCTCATCAGGACTGTGGATGTGAGACAATGTAATGTACTTTGTTGCCTAAGTAAGGCATGTGTTCCAATATGGGATTATATCTACATTGGACAAAATTGTTGTTCTACCATCACAGTGACAACAGCAGGGGACTAAATGTGTGTTTGGGTATACCTAGCATCAAGCAAGGTTGTCAGACATACAGCGACTAAAGGTGTGTTTGGGTATACCTAGCATCAAGCAATGCTGTGAGACATACAGCAAGAGTATTTCCAAGTAATTACAGGGACACATATGCCTTGATTCATTAACGTGATGTAATGCTTTCACATAACAACATATGACAATTGGCGACAAGCTTATACCGTGGCCCTTTCATTGATCCCACTATGGTACTGATTTTCTCAACACTTAGGTAAGTTTTTCAAATCAGCAGTGAGTGACTGTAAACATTTTTGTCGTTAACTGTTTATGAAAGGCACCCCCCATTTATACTTTTATGTATAGAGTGGCAAAGGCCTCCCCCATCAATTTTAGAAGACAAAAATTACAGGCAAATACAGTATAACTGAATTCAACAGCTATGATAACAGACCCACTGTGGCAAATATGTTTAATAGTCATATTGTTATTTGGAGGAGTTGTACAGCTTGATGTTCAGTTCTAGAATAGAGTTTAATTTTGTGTTGATGTACTGATGTCACATAGTAATCTTTACATCACATCAGTATTATCCCTCAATATGTTGTACAAACATGTGCACATAGCTTTGGAGTTCATGGAGATAGACATTTGTTCTGCCAATGTCATGGTGAGAGTGCTACTTTGGCATATGCACTGAGTACTATGGTGTACAAGATCTTAGGCAGTATGTGCACACATGCAAAGAAACCTTTCTTGATCACAGAACATTGATACAGGATTGATCACATTTGCGTGCCCATGAACATACTTATTTAATTACCATAATTCTGACATGCTGATATGACATTCATTATCAGGGATCCTTTCTTAATTCACACATTAATTTCATATCAGGGATCCCTTCTTAATTCACGTATTAATTTCATTTTTTTGTGACAATACCCCAACCTCCTGTAGCAGATGACAACAATACACAGCTCTGAGGAATACATTGCATCATCGTGTGGTGCTTGCATATGTTCTTATCTGTCTGCACAATAACTGTCAGGCAAGAGTGCCTTACACTCTGATCTCACATTTTAAACCCACACACACCTACATATGAGATGCATAAACATTAGAATACTGAAGTGCATAATTCCTGTCAAGGGTGATCCTCCTCATACATGTATTAGACCTATTTCTGTGGTGTATACAGTTAATACACAGGTCAGTGTTAACAATGATAGAATGGGTTTGGTTCTTGCAAAAGGAGAGTGTAGCTTTTAAGCCATTACTATTTTCCAACATGTTATTTTAATGGAATGCACACTGCACTGTGCAAGAATCCAATAATGTATATACTGTCCTTGTGAACTGTCACCTCAACTCAGCATGTCTATGACATTCATATGTCAAGTCATTTCCCTCAGTTACAATGTTAATTTGTGTAACTGGCACATCCTATAACATCATGATTGCTTTTATTTATCTATATTTGCTCAGGAAGTGTGACCACCATTAATTAGTATTACATACGTATTGCAACATTTTATTATTACAAAATTGTCTGTGTGACATAAGCACATTCACATCAATTGTTGCACTAGAATTTGAACCTTCACCCTCTCCTCTTGCATCTTTCTGTATGCATTTCTGTGATTTCTGTTCACATTGTCCCCAGTACACTTCTCCTGTCTGGTAACCCATGTATTCTAGTTGCTCTTGCTATTTCCAATCCCTGCTTACTCATTTCTTTATTCATATGTTTGATTTATGTGCACAGTACACCAAGAACACTTTCCCTGCCTGTGGACAGCTTGCATTATTTGCCCTATGTAACTCTTCATGCTGTCCATATGAGCATGCTTAACAGGTTTGTTCACAGGCAAGCTTGTTTGTTTACTGTGTGTGTTCATGCTACTCAACACATTTTCTTGGCAGTTGGTATTGTTGCTGACCATAAAAACTTGTTTGTATTCATGTAAGCATGATGAGCAACATGCATACATGACTACCACTGCTGTTCACCATGCTGACATGTAAATATTCTGTAGGCTTTGCACAAAGCCTGCACAATTGTTCATGAATCCCATGAATGAAGAGGAATCTGCAACTTAATATTAGGAAAGGAGGTGGTCAGTTTTGTTGGCCGTCAGCATCCAAGTGACCAGACAGTGACAGCTCTAAACAGAATGATGCACATGACAAATTCCAGAATCAAAGAGGTAATACTTCCAGTCTTCTGGGCCACAGTGAGACCCCAGCTTATGTTGTGTGAGGAGTTCTGGAAGTAATAGGAGGAGATGAGTGTAGTTCTGGAAGCAATGCAAGAAGAAATACATCAAACTTCTATAAAGTCCCTGATAGGAGGCCACGAGAAAGGTACAAAGGATGGGAAAGAAAGTATATGATAAGGGAGTAATGAAGCTAGAACTTTTCTAACAAGTGATCAAGAGAGACAGGAGGACATAGTACTGGAACAAAAGATCAACTCATGGATATATGAAGTGGTTATATTAGCCAAGAAATATATAAAGTAGAACAGAGATAATATACAGCAAGTTGTAAAGTAATGGTTAACTACTCCCTGGATCTTTGAAAATACTTCCTCACACAGATGTTAGGGACTTACAGTGGTAATGAAGAGGGAATCCATAGATGTATTTAAGAGGGTTTGGACAGATAGAGAAAGGTGTATGGGGGAAGAGTAGAGTCAGAGCATTAAATCCAGTTAAAGGGTATATCAAAGCCCCCTTCTATCAAGCTAATGGACTGTAATGTAATATGTATTCTTGTTAGTAACTAAATGTTTAACCCACTTAGTCTTTGACTCTATATATGACTTTTGTTGCAAATTGTTGTCCATCTGTGTTAGTTTTTGTGAGATGTTTCTGTAACATCTCTTTCAATGCAATTTTTCTAAGCCATTTTGTACCAAAAGACAAAATAACTAAATGCTTATAAATCTCTTTGTCTAATATGTAACCCTAATAATAGAATAACTCAATTTAAAATTCGAATAATGTACATTACTATTAATGTATTCCGGGAATTCATTCAAAGGCTGCAATAACATTATTTATGTGACTAGTTGTAATGAATGTTCTGCATTTAACATAGAAAACACTGCAATGGCAGAAAATTACAACAGACAGCATTAGATCATTATCATTTAATAAAAGAAAGAGGAAGATAAAACCATGCATAGGTATTCAAGTAGGTGTAATAACTATAAGAAGTTTGTGTTTATTGTTTTATACAATTTAGAGTTGAATGAGTACTGTGGTGATTTATAATTGAATTTGGTCAGTAAGAATCCTTTTGGTTGACAAACTAAGATGCAAATTTATATCCGTGGTAAATTGAAGTGATCACAATAAAATTAGGTCAGAAAGTAAAAGAGTGAAATAAATGTCTAAATGCACTTTAAATTCCCATTTGAATTTGTCTAAATAAATTATTTATGGATGAAAACTCTAACCATGGCTTTAATAAACTGACAATTACTAGTTTGTACTTGAGTGTTTCTTATTATTTTAAAGTGTTTTAGAGTACTGTATATTCATTAGAGGTTTTTTGAAGTTATTGTTATGCCCATCTTGATGACAGAAATGGCTCTGAGTCTGTTGCTTACTGCCCTTTCTCATTTACCATGACATAATATACCAGCTATGAAAGGGTCGTTTCTAAGAACAACCACGTCTATAGGAAATTGTGGGTTATCCTCATTTTGTAAAACCTAGTCAACCCTTCCAAGAAAAAGTGCCAATCAAGTTAGTAATGCCATGATTAAAGAACTGCAGAAAAATTGTGTCAAATTTAAAAGCCTATAATAGAGAATATTTATTTGAGCAGCATGTATATAAGGAATTAAGGCTTACCAAATGTGCTTATATTATAAAAGGAAAAGATAAATTGTGCATCAAGTTAAACTAATTATTCAAAAAAATTGTTTCGAATTGGTGGTGACTTATAATTAGATATACTGAAAAGTTGATGTCTGAAGTGCAATAGCACATTTGGATACTGGGCTCTGAAATCACTAACATTCCTAGTATTAGGGCGAGTGCGTGGAAATGAGCAGGGTAGCTGACACATGTAATATCACAGTCCTCAAGGAAAGCTTTATTCATATTTTTGGGAACTTCCTTGATCTTAACTTGTTGCATTTATATTCATTCCTGGAGCATATTTAAACATTTGAAAGAAAAAGCTTTCTTTTGGAAGAAAACATGATTGCTACAATTCCGTGCACTTCAGCTACATTCATTGCTACAATTCTGTGAACTTTAGTTACATTCAAGATGGTGACAGACACATGTGACTGGCAATGGACCAAACAAGGTCAGTGAAGCTCTCAAAAACTTACTAACTTGATACAAGTTAGTTTTCAAGATGCCACACAACTAAAAGAAGCTTCATTTAAAGCAGGAAAAGACCTTGCAAGAGGTGAATGCAGTGATCGCACATAAGAGCAAAGGCCTACTTGTCCCAAAGGAACTTGTGTCCTTGTACACATAGCCGGGCTTAGGCATAGGCCAAATAGGCAGTTGCCTAGGGTGCCGCTCTGGTAGGGGTGCTTTTCCAGTATTTAGTTGGTGTATGTAAACCAGGATGGGAGCACCAGGTAGTGTGATGGGGGGTGCCGTGGAGCCCTTTTGCCTAGGGCACTAATTGACCTAAAGCCGCTCCTGCTTGTACAGTAGTCAAATATCAGATTTACAAAATAAATCATATTTGGGCTTTAAAATAAAAGACTTGGAAAATCACAGCCATTGAAACAATCTCCATTTTATTAGAATAACAGATGGTAAAGAAGGAAATGATTTGCTGTCCATTATGAAACTTTAACTACTGTAGGCTTGGAGAAGGCCCATTGTATTACAGCAAGAAACTTCCCCACAAACATTCCCTGACATATGATTGTTCATTTCTTGGATTATACCAACAGAGAATACATGCTTTGTAAAGATAGGGACTTGGGTTCTGAATTCAGTCTTGCAAGAGTAAGTGTGAGAGTTGTTCCTGACTACAGCACTTTTAAAGTGTAAATGAAGGTTTACTATCAAAATGAATAATTGAGGTTTGGTGAACAAAGGAATGCCAAA
Organism: Protopterus annectens; assembly: GCF_019279795.1. Taxonomy (NCBI): domain Eukaryota; kingdom Metazoa; phylum Chordata; order Ceratodontiformes; family Protopteridae; genus Protopterus; species Protopterus annectens. Next base: position 525,688,178 of record NC_056728.1, on the reverse strand, counting down.
TGTGTGTTGGCTGATTCCCACATTGCCAAACTACAATTCTACAGGTGTCCTTTGCAGCAAATGCTACTGTGCATTCCCTTATATGTGGTTGATGTTACAAATAAAGATTGTTCGACAGTGTGGAACGGGAAATTTACCCTTTTCTTCCCTGTAGTGTGATCTTGGAGTTGGAATATACAATTTACAGGGGCTGGGGGGTACAGCCCCCCACAGGGGGGTGCAGAGGGGCAAAAATGTGTATTTCAGCTATGTGCAGTACTGAAGTGCATATGTTTGTACTGCTGGAAAGCAGACAGGTAAGTGGCTGCAGGTATAAAAACATTGTTGATATTGAAAATGACGAATTTGATATCTTTGGTATTTCCATTCAACATTGTAACCTAATTAATATGCGAACCAAAAGATGGAAGCAAGTCAAACGACAACCAAAACCAAAAATAAAGACTTGCAAGGAGTGTCCAAATAGAGGTCGGAAACCAGGATTCCTTCTTAAAAGGATCTTTTATTGAAAATCACAAAACACCAATAACGCCAAACCAATCTATACATTTTCGACAAAGGCAAGTCTTCATCAGAAAGTGATCATTTTATAGGCTGGCTCTCAGTATGGCACCTTCTTCAATATTTGCACAGGCTGGGATGTTTATTTATATATTTATTGACATTTGATTACCAGGTAGGTCTGACTGGGTAGAAACCCATTTTCAGTGGAGGCCTGGCAGCGGCTCCGTCAAGCATCCTGTTTCTCCCCAAGTCTCATATTTGATTCAGGCTGCCTGTGGCACAAGTCACCTGATGCAGCCTAAGCCAATATGAAAGCATGCTTGCTGTTTCCTATAATTCCTATAATTAATATGCGGTAGATCGACATTATGGCTTGGTATTTCAACCACATTACATTCTAAATTTTGAATTTTTGATAGTAAACTGTAAATCAATGGTTCCAGTAATCAGAAGGGTGAAAGAGATTGGAGTGAAACGCCAGCTAAAGTTTCCAGCTAGTTTCATATTAACTTGAATGATCCCACTTTAAGCTCTTTAATCCCAGAGGAAGCTCATGCATGTCTGGATGATCATTTAATACAGCATATTCCTAAAGCAACAGAGAGAGAGAGAGAGAGAGTCTGGAGAAATGGATGTGGATAACAACTTGAGAAAAAAGAAGATTGGAAAGATTTACTATACCATCCCCAACAAATCTTCAGCTTAGAAATGACACAAAGGGGACTCAAATAAGATGGAGAGACTGACTGCTGCTTTGAGTAACATTAACAGAGAGCTGCCCAACCTGTTTGATCTACTCCAGGGATTTTTACTTATTACTGGCTTGCCCCTCTGCAACTTAACTGCAAGTTGGATGATGACTCTGGTCTATTTTTAAGTCCAGACCTTGATCTGACTAAGGTGTAGATGATGAATCTAGTGGGGAGGCCTTAATCGGAGCTCTAACCAAAGGTGGTAATGTTATTCAAGTTGTTGTTACATGACTGGGGACATATTCCAGTACAGTTTGAATATTCTTACCTAATTGTGTTCCTCGTTATCACTGAGGGGCTTGTACAGGAGTCACAATTCCTCTAGTGGCTGGTATACCAGTGGTTATAAGTGTTTAAGTTTAATTCATCAGTTCATCTATGCCCAATGAGCTATGAGACTTAAAGCCTTTTCACTTGAAGGAATCATTTAACTTGTTGTCAAAGCTGTATTACTGTATGCTGTATTCTGTTAATTTCTGGATTATAATATAGATATTTACATGGTGAAGTAACCATATTACATTGAAGTGTTAAGAATGTGGTATCTTATTCAAGGGTAAGAATACATACTTTCATGCTTCCCTGGTTGAAGTTTTTGGTACTTGTGCACCTCTGGCGTTAGCAACTTTATTGTTCTTTCAGGTGATTCCAGCTCCTAACACACTTTTGTGTAACAACTACTAAGTTTGCAAAGTTTAAAGTGATTAGTGTGTTCTGTGCACTTCAATTTCAAAATGAACGTGTTTGGTACTAGTTTATATTGCACTGCTCTGTTAACTCTAACAATGGTTCTGATGAGAGTCAGTCTTTAGATATATTGAACAATGACAATGTGCCTAGTGCTTTAAGAATGATTTCTTGGAATATGCAGAAGTATAGCAATACCTCATAAATATAATGCCTGTTTTTAATTAGATCAATAAGATCAAATGGGTCTATATTAGATCACCGAATGCTTAAAAAAGCGAACAGTGATTAATCAACCCTATGTAAGTGAAAGCTTACAATTCCGAACTGTTAGAACAGCGATTTTTTTCCTAAGGAAAAAAATTGCTGTTCCAACAAAAAAATAAATAAATAAATAAAACACTTTAAACATTACATTAAGTGGGGGGGTTGCCCCCCACACCCCCCCCCGATGTGGGGGGATGCACACCTCACACCCTCCCTACTTAAATATACTAACTCCAACACCTCACTACAGTGCCAAAAATGGCAAGGTAACAAAGTGGCAAAGCGAATTCTTTCCCAGGGAAAGAATTCGCTTAAAAGCCGCTTCGATATTTTGCCGTTTCAGGCTTTTGAGTTCGACCAAGATGCATTCGAAAGAATGTGTCTTCGGTCTTCTAATAGGGAACCAATCAAACCTCATATAATCTTCCTACAAGACACAAACTTAAAGAAGCAATACTGTAACTCACTTAAGATGATAGAGCCTTTTTTGTATTCTTTCAGTCAACTCCCAGAGCTCCTTATGCCATCCAGACATTTTTGGAGTCTGGCTTATTTAAATGAGTGACTTATTAGCTAATAATAGGCAGCATTAGAAAGGGCAAGGATTTATTAAAATACTAGTAAAATTGTTCATCTAGGATGTCCTGCTCTGGAGAAATTAATAATTATTTGCCATTTATTTGTATGTTCACGCCCCACAGTTGGATGATCCTAAACCTATATTAATAACTTTTCTAATGCTCTATATGAATTAAGTTGCTGGAGTTCAGTTCTGTTAATAGGAGGAGACTTTGGTGAGATTTCATTAAGGACTGCATACTTAATGACTGCTGGAGAACCTTTCATCTAGATGTGAAAGACTTTAAATATATTTCCCCAGAATCTGGCTTAGCCAGCAAAATATTTTTTTTCCTGAGTGCAGTTAGAATAATTTGGATAAATTGGATTTAGCACTAGACCACTTCATGTCTCATCATTCCATAGATGGTTATGGCAGGGAATTAGATTTGTAAGCTGCCATGGTGGTTTGACATGTCTTTATTGACAGGAAAGCACACTAATAATAGAATAAGATCATTTGTTTCATCACTCTGGGAAGACGAAGCAATACTGGATGGTACCTATGCATTTGCATGGGAAGGGTTCAAAATGGATATTCAATGCTTTGTCTGAGTTTTACTGTACAAAATAAGAAGAGATGAGCCAGGAGAGTTAGAAAAGTTTAATAGTAGAATAACAGAAATGGAAGTAAATGACATAAAGACAGGCAGTAGGTTTAGAGTTATCTATTATTATTGTCAACATTTGTTTACTGGGAAAGGCTGACTGGGTAATGGGTATCCGTTTTCAGGGCAGGCCTGGGGATAAAATCTCCAGAGCATTAGATAACATCAAACAAAACAGTAGTTTAGATAAAATTAAAAAAAAATTATATATGCATAAAATTTAACAATGGAATACATAGGATACAGTAAAGAATGAGGAGATATCAGTGATATAATAATGATAATAATAATAATAATAATAATAATAATAATAATAATAATAATAATGTCAATTAAATATGGCAATCAATATGTACAAAGGTATTAGAAGTATAGTCTATTATGCTAGGAAAAAAAATAATAACATAAACATAGATGTAAGTCTCCCCTAAGAATAGTCAGAGGGCATGTGTTGAAAGGTAAAGATACATAGTATGATGAGTGGTTAGTATGAATGTGAAGTATTTGTTGATGTATATCATACAGGTAAAGTTCATGGGCATAGCCATTAGTTAGTAAGAAACTATTTAATACAGGACTTTAATACATGGAGTCTAGATATTGTTGTGATTGAATTTGAGATAGGGTTCCATAGATTGGCTATGCAGGGTCACTACTAGAACTCCGAACGCTTAAAATGTCAAATGTCATATGATTAACACCATACGTTCGACATTTCAAGAGTTTGAAGGTTAAATGTAACTGTGCCGTTCAGTGCAGAATGGGAGAATTTCCCTTTTCTGCACTGAAGTACGATCTCGGAGTTGGTATATTTAAGTAGGGGGGGTGGGGGTGCAGGGGTCTTGTCCCTTGCCTACACTGTTAAGGTAAGTTTTTTGTTTGTTTGTTTTATTATATATTCAAACTTTTAAACTTCGATCATATGTTGTCGAACATATGGGATTCGAAGTTTAGAAAGTTTGAATATATAATATAGACCCACTATGCAGTGTGCGTATAGACTTTGTCCAATACTTTTTTTTTGTTTATAGATTTCCAGCAGATTTTAGTGCACAGAGGGTGATTTGGGAGATAGTGATGAAGTATTGAAGAGATAAAAGGGCAGGTGGAAGGGTTATGTAGTATTTTTATGGGTTAAAATAAGTTGTGTATGGGCTAGTTTATGTGTGAGTTCTAACCAGCTGAGAGCACATAATGCAGAGCAATGATGAACTTTAAATGGAGGTTATCTGAAAATCTAGATATCTTATTATACCATTAATCCAATTGCATTTTAAGAGAGATCTGGATGTTAGTAAAAATATGTGAGTCAAAGACAAGTGAAGGTAAAAGATAAGAGTTAGCTAAGGTGATTCTACTAGAAGGAGTAAGGAATTTTTTTAGCTCTATATAACAGGCATGATTTTTGGTGATTTTTTTTATTCGGTTTTGCATGTGAAGCTCTAGCTTTAAGTTGTCATCTATGGTGATTCCAAACAATTTGGTATATGCAACTGCTACTTCAATAGCTAAATTGTTCAGAGGGATAATGTGGAAGTTATATTTGGCATTGACATAGGACTTGGGGAAAAAATAGCAGTAGTTTAGTGTTTTGGTGATTAAGTAAAAGTAGATATCGATGTAGCCACGGTTCAACTGACTAGAAGACATCTTGTGCCATGGTTTGTAGTTGTTGTGGGTTGCCAGATGAGCAGATGAGAGTTGAATCATCTGTATATTGAATAAGTCAAGCTTGCTGTGAGGAGTTAATGGTTATTGACGAAAATGTAGTGGTGTGATGTCCTGATTGAAAACTATGTTGTGTTTAGGTTAGGACATCATTTTGTAAGAGGTACTGAAGAAGTTGCTTATGAGTGCCCATGAGTCCCATGCTCAGACAAAGTGAATTGTAAGACAAAAGAAAAATTACATATGCATAGTTGGTACTATACAACTACATAATATACCCACTGTGACACAATGCACAGGCATAAAACAGTCAGTATGAAACCTTAGAATAAGGTATGCCCGTAGTCAAGTATATCACCATATGCTATGTAGGTCATTAATAATAGAACATAACAATGAAAACCACATGTCTATCAGGCTGTATATTCCTGTGAAAATCATTGCTGATATTAGATATAAATTGATGTGGACATCTGAAATTAAACAGACACTAAGTACCATCTTGTCAACAGATGATATCTGCAAATATATTGCAGGTGTCATTAAAACCACATTTTCTGGTGATATGGCCTTAAATAATGATATAGGGGAAGTAATTGTTGCTAGCAGATGGAGCTTCCTGCCCATGACACATTAACTATGTTCTATTATCAATACTTATGGATTTTTTTCAATACAAGCCTAGGTCAGGACCACTGCATCCAACACAAAATGTGAGCAGGTTACTCCAGGCCATTGCATGGCATGCATAAGACAGCTAACCAGTGGGCATTCCAACATTAGATTTAGTATACATGGTAATGCAAAAAAAGAATACTCTAACAATGATCACCCCTGGTATTCAATAAGCCATTTTTTTCCATGCAGGAATAGTGTAGCAGCTCCTGCATGGAATATGGCTGACGAGCGATCCAGTAAACAAGGCTGGGAGCGTGCACGAGCCTGCTAGCATTATTCTTGCATGGACACCATTGAATTATGTTAATTACCTCATTTGCTGGTGAAAACCATGCAAATGAGGTGAATTAGTTATTCAGTAAGCAGTCAGGTATCCATGCAAGAACATTGGGAGGTGCAGAAATGTATTTGGTAACTAACCGAGTACATTTCTGCAAAAATCAAAATGGAGGTATGACAACTAAAAGTAAAAGCATGTATTATAATCAGAAGGCATGCCAATGGCCAAAAGTATGGCCATTGGAGTGGAAAAGAGTTGCAAAATTATAAAAATCAAAGTTTAATTATTTTGGCCAATTTTGGCCGTTTAAGCATAGGGCAGTAGCGCGCAAATGGGATTGTGCCAAAAATAAAAAAAAAATGTGAAAAGAAAATTTTAAGTGAAATCTGCATTTTGCCATTATAGTTTATGGCATGCAGAATCAAAACAATAACAGGTAGTGCTGGCTGCTAAGGAGAAAGGCTGTGATGTAGTGGTATAACCAGGGACTAAGCCAGTGGGGTATGCAAATGATCAAATTTTACTGAATCAGTAAATGGGAGACCAATCTTTGACTGCACCTAACTATGTAGGAGCTATAAGGCAGTGGTGTAACCAGGAGAAGTAGCTCACATGAAAAAGGGGTGTGTCATGCTTGGTGTAAGCACATTGGAGCTCCATGGCTCCCATTTGAGCTTAGCTAAGAACAGCTAAGCAAGGGGGTGTGTCTGAGACTGCATTGACTTATTCCATGAAATGAAGAGTGTGTTCGCGTCCAGAGGAGGGCCATTTCAGCTGCAAAATGTTTACTTTAGCTAAATGGGTTTGCACGGTGCTCATCGGGTCTAAAACAAAACAAAACAAAAAAAAAAAAAGAAATAGCAGAACTGTTTACATTTGGGCACCAGATTTGCAGGGCGTGTCTCGGGGCTTAAAAGAGGCAGAAATGGGAAGGGAAAAAACAGAAAAAAGGGAAATAGCAGAATAAAAGCAATCAAGTACAAATAAAATAGCAGGCAGGTGGAATGTATCACAGTCAGCCAATCATACAGGCAGCATCTGCAGCATAACAGTATAAACTGTGCAAACACCTTTCAGTCTGGTATTTCACGCAAACTCTGTACCATTGGTTTACACACTCTGGGGAATTTTAACCGACAAAATGTTAGGGGCTGCTGTCGCTTTGATACATCAGTATGTGCTAGAGGCTGAGGGCAGTGAGGAGGATAATGCTGGCAAGCACCCCAGACTGAGGAGGAGGAGGAGAGTATTCAGACCCAGGATAACCTACCAGGGGCTACATGATCTGGAGATAGTGGAGTGCTGCTGGGTGGACAGGGACATACTTCAGCAACTCTGCAAACTGTGCCAGCTTCACCTCAGACCCAGAGCCAACAGAGAGGAACCCATTCCAGTGGATACCAAGGTATGTGTAGCCTTAAGAATACTACCTACAGGCACTTTCCAAAGACCTACTGGGGAAATATTGGTGGTCTAACAGGCATCTGCATCCAGGGTATTCCATCAGTTCCTGGATGCCGTGCTACCACATACCAGTGAGCACATTTACTTCCCCAGCACCCGTGATGTGTGGACCAGCAATATGCACCTCATCCACCATGTAGCAGATTACCTGAAGGTAATGGGTGCCACAGAATGCACGTGCATCCACATCAAAGCACTACCCGTTGAGTAGGGTAGGGTCTACATAAACTGCAAGGGCTTCCACTCCATAAACTGCCAGGTCGTGTGCAATGCCCAGGGCATAATCATTAATGTGTGTGCTGGTAGCCCTGGAAGCTATCATGACTCCCACATCTGGCATTCCTTACAGCTGTATCAGGGATTTGCCAGGGGGGACATCCTGTATGGCCATCTGGTGGGGAATGCTGGCTATGCACTGGAGCCGTGGATGATGACACCCATCAGAAATTTACACGCACCCACTCAAGAATGCCATAATGAGGCACACGCACAAACCAGGATCATTATAGAGCATGTGTTTGGGATGCTCAAGTCACAGTTCCACTGCCTTGACATATCAGGTGGAGCCTTGCAGTACTCTCCAGCCACATGTACACACATGTTCATACTTTGTGCCATGCTACACAATATGACCCTGCGGAAACAGCTGCAGCAGGAACAGCACAGGAGAGGGCCACACAGCCCTCCACCATTACCAAGGTCCCCGCAAGCACAGAGGGACTTGGAGGAGGAACCCCCTGAGCCAGCTCCTGTAGGCAGATGGAGGCATGCCCAGTATGCCCTGGCCTTGGCAAAGAGGCAACACATTGCACACACACTAACACTGTAGGTACCCAGGGACTGACACCTCTTTCCGACTTGCACACACGGTAAAATGGATGACACACACATCACACTACCTGTAACTTACCATGTATAGGTAGTGTACTGTGTGCATCCAACATAGGCAGCCCTCAAGCACAATCCTCACAACTGCTGCAGGCACAAGGTAAGTCAGTCTTCTTAACAATAAATGTATGGATTAGTATGTTCTGGTAGCATATCTATGGTATTGCTGCATGCATGCATGCATGCATGCAAGGGAATGGGTGGCCTACTGTGATAGCAGCAGACAACTGACAGCTATGTGGGACACCAGGAAATGTTTTTCCAATACCGGCCTCCCCACATTATGCAATAATACCCAAGGTGACCAATCCCACTGCAGTATATATGGGGAGGGGGCAACTAACTGGGGGGTCATTGGTCACAGGCATGGATGACAGTGTGGGGGTCCCATACTCACCCCTCAGCCCCACCCAGCAAGTCAGCTGTACAAAACCATTAAAGAAATGTCTGGCCAAATCCTACAAATGACAACAATGATGAAATACTCCCTACAGACTTACACAATGATAGCACAGCAGGTCTTGCAGTTGCAGTAAGGCTCTGAAGGGTAAGAAGTCTGAAACTCCAATGTATTCCATTACAGGCTGATGGATCTATACCATATTTTTGAAGAGGCATTACAGTGAATGCCTCTTCACTGACACTAAAAGAGCAAACATAGAATTACGTGAATGGCCAAATCAGAGATTTTTTTCCTCTGGAAAAAAATCACTTGACAGTCAATATACATTTGCCTTATTCCCCACTGTAGTGTGATGTCAGAGTTGGTATATTAGCTAGGGGGGTGTGGGTGTGTGGGGGGGTTAAGCCCTCCACTTTGAATTACATTTAGTGGTATTTCATTTCTGGCTGGATCAATGATCCCCCCTCCCCAAGAAAAAAAAAATCGCTAATTTGGCCATTTGGTAATTCACCGTTCGCTCTTTTGGTGTCGATGAAGAGGCATTCTCTGTAATGCCTCTTTGATTATTTAATATAGACCCTAATCTGACCTGTGGTCTTTAGTGATATTCCTCTAGTCTCCAAGACATGGCACAATACTATGCTAAATGGAACCAAAATGTAAAGCAAATATCAGCACAATCTGTGCAAATATGTACAGTTGACAGGTGTGCCCCCCACCCATATTCCTGTAGAAATGCAGTAACATGTATGTTTGCAGTGAAACAGCAGCCAAGCACATATTACCAGGGCTGTCCCAATACATATGATAACTTGTTGCATATCCGCAATATGCAGGGGTCAATGAGCTATGTATATGTGTGGTTACTACTGTCAGGATTTGTCAGCAATTACTCCTGGCTGTTGTATTGCAATGGCCTAGGTACAGTGCTGTCTTTGACAGGGCCATGTTCAGAGAACTACAGTGCCAACTATTATACATGTCAGCTACACCTATGGTAGGAGATGTACACACTGTCCAGATGTCAATATCTGCTAATGCAGGAAAGCTGTACAGGTCATGGACAGGGGGTCACACATATGGACAGTACACAGCTTGGAGAAACCTACACAGTGCCTACCATACCTCTCAACTGTACTGACCTATCACAGAATGTCCAGAGCTTTGCATCATAATTGTGGTCTGTATAACATGAAATAGTGGTTGCCTGGCAATTCATTGGCAAATCACGCAAGACTAAGGTAAGAAAATAATGACAGATTGTAGTGTCAGACTGCATACCCTATAGATACATGGATGCTAATGCAAAACCTGTTATTGAATCACCTTTCTAGGTTTGTAAGGCCAATACTTAAAAATGGTCCCTACATTTAGGCCTCCATCCCCAAATCACTTATAGCTTTGTCCAGATGTCTGGCTCTCAGAAGCTGAGAGATATGGTGCCTAGTAGGACAGCAGGTACCGGAAGGTCAGTGTACTGCCAGTGTATAAAAGGTTTCCACCTTTCTGTGTCAGCATTGACATGTCAGTGGCCAACAGCCATACCCCTGGAATGATACAGGTTGTCACAGAAGGAGCACAAGTATGCCTTGTATACCTGTTCTGCTTGTCCTAACATTGCATTTGCCTGACAACTATTTGTAAAACAAGAAAGGGTCATATCAAAACAGCAATGGCAGACAGTGGGTAAGCAGACATCAAACCCATAAGAGCAAACAAGCAATTACCAAACAGGTCTCCCAATTTCTATGTTTGGCAGAACATTAGTAACATCCTGTCTCCATGTGTGGGCCTTTGTCTGAATGTCATATTTTGGCCTGTGCAGATGTCAGTCTGTGATGGTATGATAGCTAGGCCCACATGTAGCCTCATAATAACATATAGCAACACAAACCATTTAAGAACCACAGCAAATGGAGTGGTGCAATGATGGACAACCTGCTAAATAGGTACACTCAGAGGTGTGAAGTCCATAGCCTTGTGTGCGATGTAACAGCATGTAGCCTGCCCTCATCAGAATTACAAATACATGGCAGCCACTGTGGCCAAAGCCTGTGACTGGAATACAGAAGGACAAAGTGACACACATTAGGGAAAGGGGAACCACTGGCCAGGCAAATGGAGAATGTGCACACCAGAACAGATTGTGCAGTAACATAGTGCCATGCAGTGTAAGGAGTCTGTAGACATCACCTGCAAATAAACAACACACACCCATGTAAGTGGAGGTCTGCAACAAAACAAAACCCAAACAATGGACACATCAGAGGCAAAATCAAATGAGAACTCCACAAACCTACACACCACATGCCATGTAGACTACACACACAAGGGTCTTGTAAAGACGGAGGCCTTACTCCAATCCCCAAACACCTACCCTACACAGATAGGCTAACAGCACTGTCCCTCTACCCCATTCCATACAGACTCTGCTGAGGTGACCCCTGTCTGGTATACAAAGCAATCCAGACCCTGCCTTGATGGTACTGTAGCACATCTAGAACTCAAGGCCCACTCCATCAACCTGTAGATGCAGCATCAAGCTGGGCTGTGATATCAGTATGGCTTGTTGGGGTGGCAGATACGTGTACCACCCACTCCCCCATCTATGGAATACACTACCTGTCAACAGCAAGCCAAGTGCCTTAATACCGCTAGTGATGTGCTTCTTGTATAAGTGCATGGGAAACACAGAATACCATCCTGTGATCCCACCTGTGTCCCTGTTGAGCAGGGGCTCTGTGTGCTGACATGTCTTAACATAAGCTACACTCTCTTCTACATGAGTTATAAGGGCTTCAGGGCCAATACCCTACTAATGTCATAGCAAACCACCAAACTATGCACAACTATCTGTCAGTGGTTCACCATATTACTCTGTACTGCTCTGCCACTGACATACCTGGAAGTCACAGTGCTATGTGGAATATACTACACATATAACTGACATGTCTGTGCAGTAGAATGCACTCTGTACCCACACCCATACCTCCCAACCTCTGACAGCAAGACATCTGGACAAGGTTAAAACTAAAAGTGAGACAAAGGCACAATGATAGGCATGTGTTAAAAGTATTGCCCTTACATACTGAGAAAGTTGGTAGGATGAGGGGTTTTGCATTAGCAGGAATTGTCTGAAGGTTATAAAGTCTGAAACACTAATGTCTGCCATTATTTTGTAATGTCAGTCTTCAATTATATGCAACTAACTTGACATAAAAACACAAGTTTATGTAGAATGGATGGAACTTCTAGGCAAACACATGGACAATCTGCCAAAAAATGTACAGTTGTGAGGTATGTCCACACCAGGATATGACTTTTCAGATAAGAAGGATACCACACAAGCAGGAGATCCCCAGCTTGTATATCACCAAGTTGCTGGACTGTTTACACAGCTTAATCAGTCAACCATCTGTAGCCACAACTCTCAACTCGCCTTTTTCAGCAAGAATTTATATAGCTGGACTCATAATATTGGTCTGTGCATCATACATCTTGTATTCATCTGGTAAAGCACTCTGATAATCTGAAGATGTCTGTCACTAGGTAATGACACAATACATTGCAGTGTCAGACTCCAGATATGTCAGAAAATGTATGCTACAACAAACCCAGTATTCCTAGGAAAGTCTTGTTTACTTCTGAGAAGTATGGCTGTAGCATACAAAACCCCAGATGGGAGCACACCTATCTCTTAAATGGAGTCCCACTCTTGCTATAGATGGTCACACTGGGCATGTTCCTACACTTAGAGAATCACAGGCCATGTTGGAACCCACATTGGACTATATGACTGTATTATGTATTATGTATTTATGTCTTTGTATACAGACAGCTATGTACACCTTATCTGTCTCTACACACACCCATCAGACAGGATTACCTTCAGCTAGTTGTAGGTGGCCCATATATGATATATCTGCATCTGTTGTATGTGATACACTGACATATATGGACAACAGATAATATGCCAAGCATACATACACATAGATGTGGGGAAGTGAGAGCCAGACAGTGATAGACAGAGACAGGGGGACAAACACAGAGTGAGTCAAACACATGGATACCCTGAATGACATAGGGTGATTTACTGTTGCGGACAGTGGCATACCAGTCATAACCAGTCACGTGTGCCAGCATGAAGGTGAGCTCCATTGTGTAATAGTACTGAGGTGTGTGTGTGTGTGTGTGTGTGTGTGTGTGTGTGTGTGTGTGTGTGTGTGTGTGTGTCTGTAGGTCTAAGTATTAGGAGGCTGTTCCCACTCAGTACACTTCCTATTGCCCTACTTCACAAGATCTGCTGCTGTCATTTACCTTAGAAGTACCATTGCACACCTGTCAGCTCGCTAAACTCTGTAGAGCATGTGATAACTACATAACACTATAGTAAAAGTAATTAGATAGGTAAGGGTTCTAATCTCAGTCCTACAGTCCTAGCGAGTGTGAGTGTGAGAGTGAGTGTGTGTTTGTAGGTGAAGCAGTTTTAGGCCAGTCCCAAACAGTACACTTCCCAGTGCCCCACTTTAGCAGTCCTGCTGATGTAATTCCCCTTAGAAGTAGCTTTGCACAACCCCAGTCCTATAACCTCCAAGGCACGTGCAATAACTATGTAACAGTATAGTACAAATAACTAGATAGGCAGGGGTTCCATTCCCATTTCTGGCAAACGTGTGTGTATGTGCACATGTTTATAGGATGGTGTATTTTGAGGACCTTCCCACCCATAACACTTCCCAGTGCCCTACTTTATCAGTCCTGCTGATGTCATTCCCCTTAGAAGTACCCTTGCACAGTCCCAGCCAAATAAGCTTTGTGGCATGTGTAATAACTATGTAACAGTATAGTACAAATAACTAGATAGGCAGCGGTTCTATTCCCAGTTCTGGCAAATATGTGTGTGTGTGTGTGTGTGTGTGTGTGTGTGTGTGTGTGTGTGTGTGTGTGTGTGTGTGTGTGTGTGTGTGTGTGTGTGTGTGTGTGTGTGTGTGTGTGTGTGTGTGTGTGTGTGTGTGTGTGTGTGTGTGTGTGTGTGTGTGTGTGTGAGTGTGTGTATGTTTGTAAGTCTAAGTATTAGGAGGCTGTTCCCACTCAGTACACTTCCTATTGCCCTACTTCACAAGATCTGTTACTGTCACTCACCTTAGAAGTACCACTGGACACGTGTCATCCCGCTAAACGCTGTAGAGCATGTGATAACTGCATAACACTATAGTACAAGTAATTAGATAGGTAAGGGTTCTAATCTCAGTCCTAGCGAGTGTGAGTGCGAGAGTGAGTATGTGTTTGTAGGTGAAGCAGTTTTAGGCCAGTCCCACACAGTACACTCCAGTGCCCCACTTTAGCAGTCCTGCTGATGTCATTCCCCTTAGAAGTAGCTGTGCACAACCCCAGTCCTATAACCTCCATGGCACATGCAATAACTATGCAACAGTATAGTACAAATAGCTAGATAGGCAAGGGTTCCATTCCCAGTTCTGGCAAATGTGTGTGTGTATGTGCACAAGTGTATGTAAGGGTGCATGTTTATAGGATGGTGTATTTTGAGGACCTTCCCACCCATAACACTTCCCAGTGCCCTACTTTAGCTGTCATTCCCCTTAGAAGTACCTTTGCATAGTCCATCCCAATAAGCTTTGTGGCATGCGTAATAACTATGTAACAGTATAGCACAAATAACTAGATAGGCAGCAGTTCTGTTCCCAGTTCTGGCAACTTTGTGTGTGTGTGTGTGTATATGTGTGTGTGTGTGTGTGTGTGTGTGTGTGTGTGTGTGTGTGTGTGTGTGTGTGTGTGTGTGTAAGTGTATATCTTTGTAGGCTGAAGTATTTTGAGGACTTTTCTACCCAGTACACATCCCAGTGCCCAACTTTAGCAGTCCTGCTGATGTCATTCATCTTAGAAGCACCTTTGGGTGATTATCAGCCCTATATGTTTGTAGTGTGTACAGTAACTACTTAACACTATAGTCCAAATAACTAGATAGGCAAGGATTCTAATCTTAGGTCTGGCAAATGTGTGTATAAGTGTATGTGCAAAAGTGTATATGTTTGCAGGATGAAGTATTTTGAGGACTTTCACATCCAGTGCCCTACTTTATCAGTCCTACTGACATCATTCACCTTAGAAGAACCTTTGGCCAGTTGTCAGCCCTGCAAACTCTGTAGAGCATGCGATAATTGTGTAACACTACAGTACAAATAATTAGATAGGCAGGGTTCTACTCTCAGGTCTGCCAAATGTGTGTTTGTATAAGGGTATGTTCAAGAGTTTGTAGGATGAAGGATTTTGAGGAATGTCCCACCCAGTGCCCTACTTTAGCAGTCCTGCTGATGTCATTCACCTTAGAAGAACCTTTTGGCACTTATCAGTCATGGACCTCTGTAGCACATGGGATAAGTGCTTAACACTGTAGTACAAAGTTCTAGATAGGCAAGGGCTCTGTTCTCAGGTATGGTAAATGTATGTATAAGTGTATGTACAAGAGTTTGTAAGTGTGTATGTATGTAGGATGAAGTATTTTGAGGACTTTCCCACCCACAACACTTTTCAGTGCCTACTTTTTGCAGTCTCGCTGATGTCATTGCCCTTAGAAATACCTTTGGACAGCACTCAGCCCTATAAGCTTTGTGGCACATGTAATAACTAAAAAACAGTATAGTATAGATAACTAGATAGGCGGGGGTTGTACATTCAGTTGTGGCAAATGTGTGGGAAGAGGTTTGTAAGTGCATATATTTGTAGGGTAATGCCCTTACCACCCAGTACATTTCCCATTGCCATACTTTACAAGGGCTCTTGATGTAATTACCTTAGACATACCTTGTGAGACTGTAAAATCCTATATGCTCTGTGGCACATGTGATAACTGAGAAACACTGTAGTATACATAGCTAGACAGGTAGGGGTTCTAATCTCAATGCTGGTAACTGTGATACAGTGTGCGTGTGTGTGTGTGTGTGTGTGTGTGTGTGTGTGTGTGTGTGTGTGTGTGTGAGAGAGAGAGAGAGAGAGAGACCCACATCATCCCTGTGGGTGTTTGTGTGAGACTCATATCCTCTGGGAGTGTGGGTTATACAATTTTGAGGTATGTATCACCCAGTACATGCCCCAGTACCCTACTTTATATGACCTGCTGATGTCATTCACCTTAGATGTACCTGTATATACTTGTCAGCCCTCTAAGCTCTGTGGCATGTGAAATAACTGTAATACTATAGTGGAATAGTTAGATAGTAATGGGTTCTAATCTCAATACCAACAACTATAGTAGTGTGTGAAACTTATCCTCTGTTGCTGTTGTGTTTGTAGGTTATACCATTTTAAGGCCTGCTGACCCCCTACCCATGACATTACTTTAAAGACCCTGTTAATGGCATCTGTCTCACATGCACCATGTAACACTATATAGCCCATACCAGTCATCTGTACAGATGTACATGGGATATCCACATGTTTGCAACCTATATGTGGTCTGTGTCCCCTGACAATGAGCATTCCTGTGATATCATTGGCAAATATGTCACAGTTACTGTACTGACACACATGCCAGCATCAGACATTGTACCTGACTGACACATCATGCTGATACAAAGTCTGTCACACTATCACTTGTCCAGGTATATAGGAGTAGTAGACAAGACAAATCTCTATGTCTGTTGGGTTATCTCACCATCATCATGAAGGCATTTGAAAGAGTACCTGTTGTAAGAGGTTGTGTGTTATGTCCCAGGCATATAAGGTATGTAGAGCATGGCATGTGTATGCAGCATTATAGTCCATACAAGTGGATTTGTAGGGTTACTAATATGTCTATTGGCAACTGTGTATGTGTTTCTGTATGCACAGCCCTTGTGGCTGTCTTCAGTGTGTGCATGTGATGGCTATACCATTTTATGTGCCTCTTCCTCCCTGTGAACTCCCCCATTGCCAACCGAGCATTGGCACATACAGATGTCATCCACCGTACAAGCACAGTTACACAGTTTCTAACACCAAGCCACTGTGGTGCAATGGTTGTATCACTGTGTATTGTACATTAATAGATGGGCAGGTCATCTACTTTGATAAGTTTCACCTCCATGTTCATGTGTGTCTGAATGCATGTCCCCATGCAGCGGTGTGTGTGTGTGTGTGTGTGTGTGTGTGTGTGTGTGTGTGTGTGTGTGTGAGTGTGTGTGTGTGTGTGTGTGTGTGTGTGTGTGTGTGTGTGTGATGGCTCTAACATGTTAAGGGCCTCTGAACCCACCATTGCCAATCCTAACAGCCCCTCCAATTGTAACCAGCTTCAATATTAGTGGCAGACACTGCCACACTACAGTACAATTGTGCTATCTGTGTTATGTATCTAGCACTATCGTTTGTAAGACTGTGCAGATAGGGGATGTGCTCACCCTTTCATCAGCTGACCCACGTACAGGGCTATGACTCTGTGTGCTCTACCAGCATGAGAGGCCAGACATGCATATGAGATAGCAGACACACATGCTGGTGATTATCATGTTAAATTAACACAGGCTGACCTGTGTCAGGAACACATACCCCAAACCTGTCATACACAGTACCAGGCAAACACTCATCAACTGCATGATGGTAGAGTGGATGTCACAGAAATGGCAGGGGCAACAGGTGCTGATAGCTGAATCTGTTGCAGTGAATTTAATGGCTAAGCTGGTGAGGGACCTAGTGCCAGTACTCAAGTAACCTCCTCAGTATGTGTGAGACTGCGGTCCAACAGAACATCCAGGTGACATATATGCAGGCTAGGTGGCTGTGTGAAGGGTATGTATGCAAGGTCACACTGTTGCATGTAAACACACCTGGTAAACATGTACATGTACAGCTGTACCTTGGCTATGAAAAGGTCACTGTGTTTCCACTCTGCCTTACTCATCATTGCTACTGTCAGCAGGGCTATAGCCTGCAGACACACAGACACCTGGAACACAACCAGAATATAATACATGACACTACAGTCAGTCATCAGTACTAACAGCAATAGTGCATAATGGCTAACAAGGTACATACACCTTGATGTGTACCCATAACTACTGCCATCAGACAGCACCTTAAACATCATGACATTGCTACATTGTACCATCGTCACCCTGTGCACCAGACCCATATGAGCATGTCCGTGAATCCATGATATGGATAACAGGGTTATGGCACACATATAATCACATGCACAGGATATAGTGTTGGATTGCCAGAAGCCTTAGCTGGGACATATGGCTGACATTGTGTGTGTGTGTGTGTGTGTGTGTGTGTGTGTGTGTGTGTGTGTGTGTGTGTGTGTGTGTATGTCTGGAGTGGTGATGCTCAACTGGGTTGTGCAGAGAAGTTGTGCATGTCTGATGGTGACTGGCCTGGGATAGGGATGTGTGTTTGTCTGCACACCATCAAGCAATGTGGAAGCCCGACACAGGGCTATGTTGGACAGCTGTGGACCATACATGGTAGGATGCACAGTTCACCATCTCCTGGCAGGGATGCGGTAACTGGTTCTGCCTGGAGTATCACTGGCACTGCCAGGCCCAAAGACAGATGCAGTACTACTCCCTGATGGTGACCGCTGTCTGCTGGATCCAAGTACCTGATGGGACTGGCCAGGACAACGTGCCTATGGCTGGCTCTGGTGTGGTGTGGACAGCACCCTCCCTTCAGTAGTGCTGCTGGTACTGCCACTTCAGGACTGTGAATGAGCATGGCCACATGGGCTTACAGCTGATCATGTTGCTGACCTACGTCCACCTGGTTGATGCTCTACTCCCACCACATGCTCAAGCACAGACATTGCACGGTTGAGAAGTGACAATGTCTCACCCTACTGTCTATCCACAACATTGGCAAGATGATGTATGGCATCACAACTGCCATGGAGGTCATCACGCATGGCAGGGAATTCTGAATTCATGACCCTGAGTATCTGTCTGGTGTTGCAGTCAGTACGTGCCTGTGCCTCCATGATGGGCCATAACATGTGTCTGGTGACACCTGCCATGGCACTTGTGACAGGGGCTTGATGGACAGCAGTCCTCTGTTGAGCAGCCCTGTCCATCAGCCTGTGTGTGACCTTGCCTATTTTCTGCCTATGGCTGGTGTCTACACTCATACTCACCATACTCAACACACTAGCCTGTTCCATGCCACCACCCTTAACCTCTCCATTATCCATGGCTGCTGGGGACTGGGTATGTGTGGGCATACTGATTGTGTGCGGGGTCATGGTGGGTGAAAGTGGGATACCAAACAATGGCACGGATCCAGGCAATGACAACCCTACCTGTGCCTCACTATGACCACCATCATCATGGCACTCTGCTAAAACACTGACATCAGGTTGGGAGGGAGAGGGACACCAACCCTTGTGTTCATCTGTAAGGGGTACACAACATATGTAAACTAATACCTTGCAGTATTATGTTTGCTGATAGATATATACACATACATGTATATATATATATATATATATATATATATATATATATATATATATGTGTGCACACACACATACACACACACACACACACTCTTGGTACAGAGTCTGGCACAGCTGTGACAACTATGAGCCCTTCAGGGCAGACCTTACAGTAGTTCTGCCTGCCGCAATCCATCGCTTTCACTGCTACTATCAGTCCCACAACAAAGGGTGACAAATCCTAGTGTGTGATGGGCCTAGTAGCAGAATGGTAATTGTGGCCAAGACCAAGGCTATCAGAGTGAGCTATACAGTGTCACCAAGTGCATATGCACGTACTGTAAGAGCTGACTTACTGCTATACAAACCATACACAATGACAAGTTGTAACGATATGTGATGATAACTGATGAAGGGACAAGACCATACGCTATCACTGTAGTACCTACATAGTTAAGACTCACAGGGATTAATTTCAGACAACATTGCAGGACAGTCTGCAATACATACAGGAAACATGTAAAGTACTAGGTGCATCACCTCATAAGATGATACCAGGCTATTGGCCCTGATGCCCTTATAAGCCTGGCCCAGACTTTTGCCCATGCCCCTTTCAAGCCATCACCTGTTTCCCCTGTCCAGCTGGGACACACGTAGGATCCCAGGGGTGTCTCATCCATTTCCCATGCAGTCATCCAGCTTATTCTTCAAGAGAGCTATACACATACTCTGCTTGACATGGGAGGGAATGTATTTTACAGACAGAGTTTTGTGTGGGACGCTACACTATCCCACCAACAAGTACTATACATGTCACAGACCAGGTGAGGGCCTTGTGTGCATGATGTGTGAGTGTAATTTTTCTTACAGATATGCAGAAATGCTATCAAGGCTGGTTTGGACATGGACTTGTATGCCAGACACAAGTCACTTATGATCAGTCTGTATGAGACTGAGTACAGGGACAGTGCTTTCAGCCTACCTGTATAGGATAGGTGTTGCAGACCCTGGATCTGCCTGCTCAGGAACCTCTGTCATCTCTGCAACTGCTGCATTTGCTTGGCAAGGTACATGCCAAAGGAGATTTTGTACTTGGCAATGCATCTGATAATGGTAGAGTACAGGGATGTTGTTGCCTCCTGGTTCCTGGATGACATACCTGTATTTGTGAGATGGACCATGTAGACAGCCTTCCGTACAATGTTGCCCACACAGTGGGAAACTGTCAGATTGCTACCAACCTTGGTGCACAAGTTACCTCACACCTGATTGCATGCTCAGTACATTGTTACTGTCATGCCTAGTGTGGATGACATCTGCCACATCAGGGAGAATGCTGCATCTCCTGGCATTCAGTTTGCTGCAATGCATCTTGCAACAGTTATTAACTGGGTGAGGGCCTCTTGGGGAATGCTCACATCAGTAGGGGAATGTAAGACAGTGGCCAGCTTGCAAGCATCTGTAAACCTGGTCAGCCTCAGTCACTGCTTTTGTCCTGTATCTCAGATACATATATCTCAAACAGTAGAGGCCCCCAGACTGATCCTTGCAGTACTCTGCTTTGGAAGACTCTATTATAAGAGGTGGGTTCCACTACTTTGACTGTATGGGTACTGTCATTGAGCCAGTTAGCTACCCATCTGACAACGTACAGGTTGATGCCTAGCTGTGTAGGCTTATGTATCCTGGCTGCCTGGTGAGTATTGTGAGAGAATTGGGCTAGGTGAAGGTAGACATTGTGCACAATCTTCCCCTTGTCCTTGTGTTTGTTGACCACTTCAAAGAAGTCGACCAGGTTTAATTGGCCGGATCTCTCTTTGGCAATACCACACTGTGTGGGCTTAGGCATTTTGAGATTGCATAATGTTACTGTTCATAATGTCATTGATATTGCCTTCCATGCCTTTGCAGTGCAGGCTAGTTTGGCTGATGTGCTTATGATTGTCTGGGTCAGTGGATTGCTCCACCTTTGTGTATAGGGATGACAGTGGATGTCCTCTGTGCAGCTGGGATGACACCAGTGCTCAGGCTTTGGTTGACTATAGTGTGTAATGGATCAGGCCTATGGAGACTTCTGTATGTTGCTTTTGAGAGGACATTACACACATGATTCCTGATGATGAGGGGAGGGGGGCAGGTGCTGTGCATGCACATGTGTACTGATGGGGAGACGGGGTGGTGATGTTTACACTTCACCTGTCTGCAGCTGGTTGCCTATATCGATGATGTACGTGTATGTGATGTTATTGACCACCACTACAGAGCAGATTTGTGTTGCATCTGAAATTGAAGATACATGTGTGGAAGGCCTAGTGATTGGCCTTGGTGGATGTGTCCAATTTGCACTCAAAGATAACATTAGGGTAATTCACCTGTGATCTGATTTGCTTGTGCAGACAAAGGTGACATTGCTTCCAATAAGGCACCTGTTCCTTCTTGGCCCTGTCCAGCAATTATTTCCACCTATTGTGGTATTTGCGTATTGCTGCTATCAACCACAGATGTTTAACCTACCTTGCGGGAGATGATGTTGTCTTATCAGGTATTGCTGAGTCCATACAGCTGTGTAGTTGCCCACAAAGTATTGTGGTTTGGGCCTGGACACCACTGCTAGTTTCAACTGATGGGACATTGCCTGTGAAGCTGCTTCTACCTGCTCTGAGGAGATTTATAGTAATTCGAGTAAAGTTAATTATGTTTGACCTGAGAAAGGGGGGGCAGGGGAGAAGGTGACCTGAACAGTGATGGCTATGTGGTCAGATCTTACCAAGGAGGATGACACTGTAGAGGTGCTACAGTGGCTATTCATGTTGGCTAGGACCAGGTACAGGATATTTCCACCTGTTGAAGGGTATTGACCGACTGATCCACTGCATTGCCATTGACAAAGCAGATGTATCTCTGTGTGTTCATGTTCAGGTGGTGTAGGTTATGCACACTATGGCTGGGTAGTAGAAGTCACCCAGGAGCAGGGTAGACAGGTGAATCCTGACAGATTTAAGCAAGTCCCAGCAGGTGTGGTGGGTGTCCATAGTCATGGTTGGAGGCCTGTAGCTAGCTATGATTTGAGTAGATATTTTGTCCACTGTTAACTACACTTGGGATATCTCCAGTGTGTCATACTGTTTGGCCAGCCTGGAGGTGTGTATGTGTATGATAATGTTCAACACTCCACCTCCTATGGCTTCAAAGACCTCCATTTGGGGTCTAAACCTATGATGGGATGAGTAACCTGGCAAGGTTAGTGTGCTCTCCACAGCTACAAAGCAGGTGTCAGTGACTGCACAAATGTCACCATCCTACAGGACAAGATACGCTTGCACTGACATGGGTTTCATGCTAAGACACTTAGCTCCTGTTAGAACAAGACATCTGCACAAAGGCACACATCCCTGGTGGGCAAAGGGTGGGAAATAGTGTCACTTTATAAATCTAGCTGAGACACACTTAGTTGCCAGCAAATACGGTGTTGCATTCACAGGTCTACTCCACAGGATATGACATCTGAGACTCAAATGGATGCTATTAGGTCATGACTTCAGTCTTTAATGGGTTTCCAGACAATACACAATTGTATGAGGCATTGACTACAACAATGAGGCAAACATGTGGTCAGTCTGCAAAACTCTGCACAGTTGTCAGGTATGGGCTCAGTATATAACATACAGTTCAACATATACTTCTGCACCTGTTGTATACTATGCACATACCCTATATAAGTCTCACATCTGTAAGACAAACATATGTATCATAGTAGCATTCACAGGTGACATATGACTATTTACAACATTCCAGGTAGTTGGCCTAGCAGTGTCATACTCAGTATTGGGCAACAGACACTCCAGTACTAGTCATACATTAGCTGGCCTTTGCTGGGGTGACTCAGGGGCAAGATATGTGATCCATGTCAATTCAGACAGGATAAGCAGGAATGGCCATAGGTGCTGGACAGCAGCATGTGAGTCCAGTAGGTCTAGTTGCAACCTAGTGTTCAACTTCCTATTTGACAGTATTGCATCCCCCTTTTGCATTCCATTACAAGCTTACGTGATTGACATACCTGTTATAGTGCTGAAGGGTTTCCTCAGAATACTGGAAATGGTCAGGTTTGTATAGTTGCAGTCTGTATTTGTGTAGATGGGTTCAGACCTGTGTGACATAGGCATCAGCTTGCCTTTTGTAGGTAATGCTCATGAGCAGGTGATGGCCTGTGCACCAATTGGTGTCTCCCACTTGTTACTTGCATCCAGAGCAGCTGTATTGTCATTCCATTAGGCAATGCCATAGCAACAAAATGCTATAATGAAGTCCTTCATGTGAGCCTTGCCCCTTTCTGTTGCCTGTGTAGAGAACATTATGGAAGTGTGGGAGCTACAGCTTCATAGACGGTATGTGGAAATACCTCTCAGGGCAAGACATGTGGAGACAGCCCAACAACATGGGGGACAAAGCTCCAGAATTGGGTACAGATTGTAAGTAAGTATTGCTGTTATACACATAGAGGATTGTTTGATTAACAGGGTTTGTCTGGACATGCATTTTCTGTGTGACTTGAAGTCTGACAGTGATATGTCTCTGACATATCTCTCAATTGTCCAGATGTCCACAGACTGCCCAGAGGTTTGCCTGTTATGTTTGGTCTGTTCCTCAGGCAATTTCTGTTTTTGAGAAGTCAGTAGGATAATGTGAGGACTGTAGTCAGTAAATGTTGACATCCATTAGTGTTTTAGACATAATATCCTTCAGGGATGTTATGTTACTACAAACCCTGTAACACCGGCAACTGTTTCAGTTTGTAACACCATTATGTGAGATATGTCCTTCTTTTCAGCCCCCTGTCCCCCAAGTATGTCATGCTTTGTTCAGATGTATTGCAGTGAGAGGTTTAGAGGTATGGTATATCATTATTCAGTGACTGCACTCCTGATATCACCCCAGTGACTTAGCATACTCCTGGAAGTGGTATGGGGCAGTGACCATAAATATGGTCCCACACCCTGGACGTTCTGTGGAAATCTGTACAGTTGAGAGTTATATATGTCTGGCCATTGTTAACAGACTGCCAAGATTGTATAGCAGTGCTGTGTGTAAATGTTTGTTGGGCTGAGTAGGGAGAGTAGCAGATGTGAGTGTCATAGATCCTTTTCTATCTGACTCTGCATGCTACTACAGTTGCTGTTGGTCTATCAGGTGTATATGTTTGTAGGGGCAGACTGAGAAATGTCCTGTAACACCTCAGGATTCTCAGTAGACTGTGAGTTGGGCCAGTATATGTTGGTGTAGTGTGTGAAGGCAATCAGGATATATTTGCTCACACAGGCGTTCTACTCTAGAGTTCATTTGGAGTACTAGTATGTTGCTGTGACTGTGGTGCAAATTGTTGTGGATGGACATTTCTGCACCAATATCTGCTTGTCCCTACAGTTTCATCCCTGTAGTCCAAGATATCGTTGGAAATACATGAGTAATTCCCCAGAGCTGATTTGGGGTAGTGTTGTGTTGGTCTTACTGTGATTCAGAAGGTGCTCAGTGAAATGGTTGGCAGCTCTCAGTGTTGTTTCTCTTCTGTAACATAACTGCAGTCATACCTCTCCACTGTTCAGATGTTTAGACACTGTCCAGATGCGTGGGTCATATGTTTGGTCTGTTCCCCATAACAGTTGTGGGCTACTGACAAATCACTGGGAAAATGTGAGCATTAACATCAATAAATATTGACATTCAATTGTGTTTCAGACCTGGAATCTATCAGGAATTATATGTTAAATCAAACCATGCTACTCTAGCAGACTTCTACGCATATAACAGCCATATTTCAACGATGTCAGTATTGTTTGCCCTTTATCAACCCACATTGTCAGGCTTTTTGCAGATGTCTTGCATTACGAGGTTGGTTTTATATATATATATATATATATATATATATATATATATATATATATATATATATATATATATATATATATATATATATATATATATATATATATATATATATATATATATATATATATATATATATATATATATATATATATATGGATCTTGTACTATTGAACGAAAGTTCAATAGTCTGAATCCACATCTACTGAACACACTTTAGTGAAAGTGCTTTTAACCGAAAAAGCGCTTTCGCTAAAGTCCCTAAAAATAAACAAAAAATAAATACATAAATAAAAAACAAAAAAACACATAACTAACATTTATGCAGGGTGGCAAGCCCCCCTGCACCCCCATGTGGCGGGCTGCATCCCCACACCCCCTACTTTTATATTCTCACTCCAAGATCCCACTACAGTGGAGAAAAGGAAATATTCTCTTATCCCCACTGTACTCCAATCTCAGCAACAGCCATTCCCTGCTGATTTCCCCTATTTTTTATCATACTTTTGCGAAAGTGCTTTTTCAGTGAAAAGCACTTTCGCGAATGTATGATTGGCGGTTTCACTTTCGATGAAATTACCGTTCGTGCATAAGTATGGCTCCCATATATATATATCTGGCACAGCTGCTCACCCAACTCAGAGTGGATGACACTGTGCACAATACCTCAGAACATTCTGCAGGTGATGGACTCCTCTCAGCGTCCGTGCCCGGGGGGGGTCCCCATCCCCTGAGGCAGTTCCACCTGAAGATGGTTCAGGACCAGTGGAGGAGGATGTTCCAGGTTGAGTCCCAGACATGCTGGTCAGTGCCAGATGGGGTGGGACATGCGGATCCACTGGGATCTGCCATCCCAAACATGCTATATTTTTCCCAGATATATTGGTTAGTTATGAACAGCAGATTGCAGAATTAGTTATAACAGCATGCACGGGTGTTCCCATTAACCCAAACCAACAGATTTAAAACAGTTGCATAGAAAACAGAACACATACATAAATGGAACAACAGTAACCATTTTAACAGCATGCAAGTTACATTGACGGCAACAGGCCACCAATAATGGTATTTGAACAAGGTATGTTAACATGCAACCAATGAAATATATGAACAATAATGGAACACATGTCCCAACAATAGGTTTTGAGAACAACATACCCATAGCCATAGTTATGAATAATGATTATTGATGCAGATAATGGGTGGGCAGAGAGATTAAAAAGCCCATTAACAGCTGTATTGGCTTCTATTTTTCACAACAGTACTGCTCAATACTCTACAGGTCTGCCCTCACTTTACATCTACCTATGGCCCATAGCTTCTGTGGCACATACATACCTGTTAGACTGTCAACCTGTAATGGTATGGGGCAGACTGGGTGAACTATGTCTACTTTAATGGAGGGGGCTTTTACATGTCAGCGTTATGTACTTGACAAAGAAGGGGTACTCTGCAATGTTACTGTGTGAGTCGGCTACTAGCATAGTTCACCTGTATTCCTATCTGTGTCCAAGGTGAGTGGCAGCAGTGACCACTAGCCATGACAGTGTGACACTTGAGAGACATGTATCTGTGAAATGGCATGTTGTGTGTACCTATCCTGCTGTCATTTGCAGGAATGGGGTTGGACAGTGGGACTGTTGTACACGGTTTATTGTTATACCCTTCAAACAGCTACTACAAACATTTCTTTACCTGTGAGACATGTGGAGAAAATATCAGTTACCACTATCTGACTTTCCTACAAATATTCTAGATATCTTCAGTGTATATATGCACATATCTAAGTACCACTTCCTGGTTTCGTACCATGTTTGGGTGTGCAAAAATGAACTGCAAGGATGTTTCTCATCACACTGGGCTACTGAGGAACTACTCTCTCTTGTTTGCCTACTTTCTGCCTAATACGCTGTAGGTTAGACAGTTTGACCTTGTAATCCTGAGATTCATGCATGACAGATAGTTACTGTACTGTGTAGTAATCCTTTGAAATTATACAATCTGGAAAATAAAGGTTAACACAAGGCACTGCAGTAGGGGACACACTACAATACATTTGACATTAGTATTCAGGGTTCAGATCTTAGTGCATAACATATGTCATATTTCATGTATATCTTGATTTACAGCTCCATAAGCTACTGTTTTGCATACTAGCTGATTCTCAGAACAACCTCTGTAAATTCATGCTGTCAAAGCCATATTTTCTGTGCAGAACCTGTGCACGTTCCATTTCTACAGCAACATACCAGAATAAACACAACAGTTGGTGGTTTAGGATTTTATTGTAGTTATATGACACAGTGCTCTACTACTACATATACTGTAAATTACTATTTGTCTGGCAAACTTTTCTTTAATCATTATACACAGAACACAGTAAACAATTTACTCCTTCTTATTTATTTCACTAAATACTGACAGGTAGATCTGTACTCACCAGTATGTTGTCGCATCCTTGTCATCTGTTGGCATGGGCCTCAATGTTCATAGCCTTCACTTCTGCAGATTTAGGGGTCAGAAACAAACATTATGCATACCTGTCTATCACATACTCAGGCTAGAATTTGGTATGGCTACATTTGGGATACTTACAAACTGCTGGAGCATGCCAGTCTTGAGCATCTTAGATCCACTGGGCCAAAAGCTCCCCCTTCCTATCCTTTTTGTCAACATAATGATGCCGCATCTGCTCATCAGTTCTGGAGATTCCAGTGGCACTGGTCAGGTTGCATGCCAGATGATCCCAGGCCTCTGCTTTGTACTGAGAGCTCTGATACTGGCCCTGCAGAAGTCTGTGATCATGGTGTTTGACAAGGAGTCCAGCCATGACCCTGGACTCCAGGATGCCCCAGTGCTGCACCCAAAAGCGCAGTCCCTCTCCAATGCCAGACATGTTCCTGCAGAGATCAAACTACAACAGGTTATGGCTGTATTCCCAGCTGCATGGTTTAAATAAGGCCATATTCCCACCCTTTGCCATTGTTGGACCCTTTTAAAAATGCTAAGCTCAGCTAAGCAGTGCGCAAATTTGCTAAGCCGAGTTCAACAGTGCTTAAAGGGGTAATTGCTGTGCATTGCTTAACAGTATGCAAATCCATTTAGCTGAGCTGACTGCTGCGTAGCACTCACATTTAAGCTTACACTGACTAGACATAGCTGAGCACTGCTAACCATTGCTCACTTTTCGTTTAAAAATAAATATCAGGATAATGACTTTATTAATCATTACTGACATATTAGTAAGTGTATATGCTTTACTTTACATGACATCCCTCTATGTGCTTTCATTACATTACCATGGGGTGTGACTATACTGTATGGGACACTGTATACATGGGTGATTTCACATGTTATATGCACTCACATTAAACCAGCTGCACTACCTTGGTTGAAAAATATCAATTACTACATAATTTTAAATTAAAATAATAATTTTAACACTGCTTTCCTGTGTAAAAATAAAGTGCCTGTTTTGATACTCGAACAATGAACACCTGCATGCAAAGCCAGGACTCTAACCACTACACTATCTGGGCAGGAGGATTTTGGCTGTATATTTTTATTTACCTTCTATGGGATGTTTCAGCAATGCTGAGCAGAGGGCCATAACCCGCACACCCACTTAACTACACTTAAACATACCTTAGAATGGAAAAACATATATAAATATAAATTCATAAACCCACTTTATTTACATGTATCTGTACTTCTTTCAGTCACAGTAAGGGAAATTGTAAAGCAACACATAGGGACCTATTTTAATTATAGGTCTTACAAAGTTAGGAAGTGTGACTGTGGTTTTCTAACAAATCACTGGCAAATCACTCAGTGTTTAAGTCAGAATATACTGACAGACATTGGGTTTTCAGACTTCATACCCTTCAGGAAATCCGTGCTAATGCAAAACTTTTATTCTATCAACTTTCCGGGTTTGTAAGTGCAATATTTCAAAAGTGTCCCTATTATTGTGCCTTTGTCTCCCCATTATTTATGGCTTTGTACAGCTTTCTTGCTCTAGGGGGTTGAGAGGTATGTGAGGCAGGCATCTGGGCATTCTGCGGAGACCTGTACAGTGGAGGGCTATGGCCATACAGCACTTTCACAATGGTAGAAATTTGGATTTCAGTGTTCATACCCTTCAAAGTCTGTGCTACTGCAAACCTTTTATTCTATCAACTTTCCGGGTTCTAATAACTCAACGTATGGCATGTAATAAAGTTTTTTTTTGTGAATTTGACACTCACAGAGGCTGAAGCCTTGACTATGTTGAAGGAGAATAATGATATCTGCATACGTTCTGCTGACAAGGGAGGGGGAATTGTGATTTTTGATAATGTTACATATGAAATGAAAATGTATGACATGCTAGCTAACAATGATGTTTATGTAAGATTGCAGCCTAATTCTTTGGTTAGGTTGATACAACAGGTTCAAGATGAGCTTTATGATTTGCTGATGAATAGGTTACTAGATACTGACTTTTATGATTATTTTTCTGTAAACCATCCTGTTACACCCATAATTCATGGGCTACCTAAGATACACAAATTGATTATAGATCCTCCTATTAGACCTATTGTATCTGGTACCAGATGGCTCACAGAGCCCCTGTTTATTTTTATTGAGCATCAGCTGAGAAAGTTAATGAAAAAGTGCATACTGTTTTGAGGGATACGCAACATTTTCTTGAAGAATTATTTGAATTTAATAATGCTAATGATGTTCCGGATTTAATATTGGTTACACTGGATGTTAATACTCTGTTTACAGTTATCTCTAATATGGAAGGGGTAGAAGCCATTAGACAATTTTTGCATAAGTACAGTGATATTTCTAATGATTGGATTTTTGTCATTTGTACACTTTTAGACCTTATTTTAGAGAATAATGTTTCTATATTTAATGACTACATATATCTGCAGAAGGTTGGTGTGGCTACGGGAACCTCGTGTGCCAATAGCTACGCCAACCTAGTGATGGCACAGTGGGAGTTTGAGCATGTTTTGACCGTACAGTCACACCTTAGACAATTAAGATTTTTCAGGAGATTTGTTGATGATATTTTTCTCCTATGGGATTGTAGTATATTTGAGTTACAAGCGTTCATCACTTATCTTGAATCCACTACTAAGTACTTACAGTTTACCATAAATTCACATAATGAATCTGTGAATTTTCTTGATGTTCATTTGTTTAAGGACCAGGATGGGTGTTTACATACATTTTTATATCGGAAAGCCTGTAGAAGGAACACACTTCTACATCGTAATAGTATGCATCATGGGATTGTTTTTAAGAATATTGCCATAAATCAAGCACATAGGATGTCTAGGTTACATACTAGTGAGAATGGGTTTCAACAGGCACTTGGAACCCTTGAGAATGAATTAATTCAACGTGGCTATTCATGCAATGACTTTATAAAGGCCAAGTATGCAGTAATAAGTAATAGACATTCTTCAGCTAAACCGCATTTTGTACATAGGAGTGATAATTCCAGTAGGAAAAGGAAGAGGAAAATGAGTTTTGTTAGACCTGTCATCACATTTACTAGTGATGTAGATAAGATCTGTGATGTGATTCATAAGAATTGGCCAATACTGACTTCAGAAGACACTATTTCAGAAATTATTGGAAATTCACCCCATTTTTGTTTTGTATTAAAAAAGGAATGTCATTAAAAAGACAACTTTGTTATGTGAATAAGAAAATTGATACACCCTTGTCTAATAGGAAGGATACTTTTGCCTGCAGGAATTGCACAGCATGCCAACATATTTCAGCATCTGAAGAGTTTCAACATCCAGTTACAGGTTATATATTTAAACCTAGGTTTTATGCAGATTGCTCCACTCCTGTGTAATCATTTTTATGTGGGGAAGACCAACAGAACTTTAAGAGAACTTCAACTTGATCATTTAGGTTACATTAGACAAAAAGATCCCACTAGTGCCTTGTTTAAACATATTCAAGATAATGTTGGTCATTCTTTTTGTTTCTTAGTATTACAATGTTTTAGATTAAATGACAGAAGTGGTGACTTGAATAATATTATTGAAAAAGCTGAGATGAAATGGATAGTATGTTTACAAGCATATAAGAGCCCTGGCTTGAATAAATATGTTCCTTTAAAGCCTTCGCTTAAGGAATATAAATTGCTTCATTGAATGATTGATTCTATTATAAATATTTGTGTTGTCATTAATACATTGTCTGAAGAAGTGCCTAGTTGTTGGGCATAAAAGCACTGACCTTCTGTACTCATTAAACGTTTGTGGATTTTACTGCCATGTTTGTTCCAGTGGCTTTTGTTTTTGCTTATTGAACTTTCTGGATTTGTCAGGGCAATATTTAAAAAGTGTTCCTATTTTTGTGCCTTTGTCCCCACATTATTTATGGCTTTGTACAGATTTCTTGCTCTAGGAGTTTGAGAGGTATGTGAGGCAGACATCTGGGCATTCTGCGAAGACCTGTACATTTGCTGGCTATGGCCGTACAGCACTTTCACAATGGCAGACATTTGAGTTTTAGTGTTCATACCCTTCAGGAAGTATGTGCTACTGCAAACCTTTTATTCTATCAACTTTCAGGGTTTGTCAGTGCAGTATTTAAAAAGTGCCCCTATTTTTGTGCCTTTGTCCTCCCATTATTTATAGCTTTGTGCAGGTTTCTTGCTCTAAGAGGTTGATAGGTATGTGAGGCATGCATTTGGGCATTCTGCAGAAACCTGTACAGTTGATGGATATGGCTGTAAGGCACTTTTACAATGCAGGGGGTATGTGACAGAACCTGTCACATACCCCCTCCATTGTTTCTTGCTCCCCTTTCTATTTTGGTGTCCGCAGACACTGAAATACTCATTTTATTTCATTTCAATGTCCACAGACACTGAAATACTTTTAAAAAGTGTCATATGGCACTTTCTGAGTGCAGGGGGCATGTTAGATGTGCGTGCACTACCTAGACATGCCCCCTACACTCAGTAGTGTTCATGTCCATTTAGCCTTAACAGTGGCGTGCCTTCATAAATATGCAAGGCACGCTGCTGTTAAAGATACGGTTACACAGATACGATTCACTCCATGCAGGAATAGCACTATTCCTGCACAGAGTTTATCGAATCCAGGGGCACATCTATTTTAGTTAAAAAATGTTAAAAAGTAAGCAACATACCACTCTCCCTGTGGCGCTTCTCCAGCTTTTGCATCCACTTGATGCACAGGGCCCAATTCCTGGTACACTCTTCATCACCTGCAAAAAGTAAAAAGCATGTATGTATGATGTAAGTATAAAATAACATTGACCTGTGTTGATTAGGTTATGTTCTCTAACTTTTAAATTGAACATTACAATATCTGCATACACAGTTTTGAACGTTTCACACACACTTCTTTACACACTGGACGACTAATGAACACAGACTGAAAAATATTGAAATTTAAAACTTCAACTCTCAGGTGTGTTCACACCCTAAATCTGACACCTACCAGCTTGGCTAATCCACCTTACCTGAGATTGCATGGAGGGAATGTAGTTAAACAATCAAAGGTATGGATATGCAGGGATGGGGTAATATTATGGATCATAGCTTATCCTTTACAAGATGGTTAAAATATGGATCATAGCTTATCCTTTACAAGATGGTTAAAATAAAAGTATAACATGTCATGCATTTATGAAAACAAAATTGCAAGCATAAAAGCCTGCTGGCACAGTGGCCACAGCACAAAAACACAACAGCAAAATTTCATACCACAGAGACTGCAACATTGTCATGTATCACATAACTGTTTTTAACAGATAACTACAAATTCCTGTTCATCACATTCACAAAAATGCAGTGTAGGTGAGAGGACATAAAATATATACAGATATTTTGTTATCAAATTACAAATTACACTTCAAAAATATCTCTGATATCAAGTAGTGTCCCTTTTCTACAGTCAAAATGTGTATTTGACCATCTCATTCCCTCAAAAGATGAGAAGGGTGGTGAATTGTAATTAATAAACAATGACGCACTTACATATTAAATTCAATTTGTCAATATTATTCTAATCTACATTCTTTTTTCAGAACTATCCCAGTAAGTTCAAAGCTTTACACATAAAATTGTAGTAAAAGACCTGCTGCTGGCAGTACATTACAGATAACTGAGATATTCATAGAAATCTGTCCAATATATGGTATAGTCATAAGCATGTACAAATACCTGTTAATATCACAAAACAGGAATCTATACAAGCATTTTCAAAACTTTCACACCAACACAA
The DNA here is from genome assembly GCF_019279795.1 of Protopterus annectens. Taxonomy (NCBI): domain Eukaryota; kingdom Metazoa; phylum Chordata; order Ceratodontiformes; family Protopteridae; genus Protopterus; species Protopterus annectens. The sequence continues at coordinate 525,654,782 of NC_056728.1, read as the reverse complement.
TGATCAAAACTGAATGAGGGCTATCCTTTACATGGTTTTGAACCCCCAGTTGACTACAATATAGGCATGTTGACTTCTTGCTTTACAGGATGAGCTAACACACAGCACAACACCTTCCTTCTTTGCAAACTACTATTGTGTGTATGTGCATCCATATCCCTGCAGATAATGGAGGAATATGGAAATGTGATACTTAAACGCTATAGCCCATCTTGCTCCACACATCCGCCAAATAGCATCAAGTTTTAAAATGTAGAAGATATGGGTATACACTCAGATGTACAGTAGTCTTGTGGTAAACGAGCAGGATACTAATAATACTTTGCACTTTGTAAAGCAGAATGGACTTACAATGTCTGTATGACTTGTTATTCACACATACACAAGTAGACTGAGTGATATTCTGGAAGTAGTATGAATAATCCAAAAATGTATAGTCATCAGCGGCCTAGGTGCAGTAGGCGTCACTGATTGACCATAATGGATATGTGCAATGATATACTTATTCATTAGAAAACAGAAACATCTAAACAGTTTATTAGTATATATATATATATCATAAACAATATTAAACAAATAAACCTCATGGGATTCAAACACATAATTATAAGAAGAACAGTCACCTTGCCTTCTTGATTATCCAAATTAGCTAACTGTCAGAACAGCTACTTAATGGTTTAAAAGGCATATATCTGGCATATGTGGAAAAGCTATATCTCCGATGTACTTAGGAATGCACAGGTATAAATAGGATTCAGACACTTACCGTAGGCATCCGCCAGTTGTCTCCACAACTTATCATTTCTCTGATAAAATCCTCAGTGTCCCTCTGATGCAGGTCATTTTAGCAGTGGAAAGCCTGCACTCCAGTCCTGCAGATTTCCATACGTTGTTGATGCCCCCCTCAATCTGGTTCCATATAGTGATCTTCGTGAAGTTTTGTGGTTTGGCTCCTATGAGATGCTCCATTCCAATGTAGACAACTGATGGCTGGTCTCCTTATCAGTTCATATGGGTGACTGGACACATCAAAGCATCCTGGAAGTAGTTGTCTTGATGATAATCTTGATAATTTCAATAGATCACAATTCAATAAATTTGTTCACTTGAATTCAAGTCTTCCTTCAGTGTGCTGTGCTATCTGCTAACTAGCTTTTGTAACCCAGCTCTCAGTGTTCATAAAAAAAGTATGAAATAAATATTAAGCTCCAAGCAATTAAAATAAGTAGACTTTATAGAAATTAATGATATATTATTAACAACTTGAGTCATTTATATGATATGTTTGAACAAATGAATTATACTGAGTCTGAAGTAAAATTGTTTTAGGTAAAGTTGAAAAAGACAGAATAAATTGCTAGCAGCCAGTAATTTCATGTAGACAAAATTTTGAAATATGTAAAGGACAGAGTGGAGGTTTTAATCTAGCTGTGGTGGGGATAAAGTTCAGTGCTGACAGTGGAACAATTAAGAGTTGCATTAATAGCATCTGGAAGCTTTTACAAGTGCATACTGTTTTATCTAAATATCCTCAGTTTTTTAATGAAAATGGATGCAATTTAAAGAGTCTTTTGGAGAGACAGATATAAAATATTGTGAAAGTAAGTTACAACAGCAAAATGTAAGGGAATGTATAGCTGTGTGGGATGTAAAGCAAGTAAATGTATTGCTATCAAACCTTAATATTTGGATCTAAATTCTGGATAGACATATAGTTATTTATATGGCTAGTTAGGATGGATGCCCTGCCTTTTAAGTTGGTAAGGCTGGTAGAAAATTGCAACAGACAGTGTTAGATCATTATTAATCTATTACAAGAAAACAAGAATACAATTCACTATATATATATATATATATATATATATATATATATATATATATATATATATACATACACATATATACATACAAGTATGTGTGCTAAATATAAGAACTTTACTTTTTTGCCTTTAGAAAAAAAGTTGAGTATAATGAGCACGGTGATGATTTCAAGTTGAAATTCGAAAACGGGTGCATTTGTGACAATTAAGATTGTCTGGAAATATTTCCTCAGCTTAGCAAAAAAGTGAAATAAAATAATTTTTAAAGAATAAAAATCATCCAGAGATCATGAACTGGAACAACCAAGCTTATCCTCTTCCAGGTACATTAAACAATCTGTTTCACATTTGGTGCGTGAGCATTGAAACAAGACATATTTTACAGTGGATAAAGTCTTTTAAGAACATCAGCAAGGATTTGATCTTCAAGCAACATATTACAAATTGAGCAAACACTTGCCAATGTTGTCAGGAGAGATAACAGAGGAAGATGGACATCTCTAGATGAAGCGATGCAATTTGAGAAGTTGGACCCAAAGCAACAGAGGCAGCTCATCCCATCCACAGTTTTCTCAAAAGACAGGCTGTGGAAAGGGCAGGGGCAGACATTACTGCACCTAAGACTGCATATTTATAATTTGACATAGTTTTAGTTCTGTACACTTGGCTGTATTATCTGAAGGACTTCCCTTTATTCACAGTAATGGTGCTTATTTGGTAAGTGTTTAACTATCTAAGGCTATATATTTGCAAGTTAACTTTGTAATTTATTTTTCATGACATCATGCTGTACAGTATTCCAGCTTTATTGCTTTAATGAAGCCCAGTACTTTTACTCCTGGACTTAATTCCGCATTGAACACTTGTTTGGATTTTTGTGAAAAAGATTTTAGATCACTTTTCTCAAATAAAATAAATAAATAAGAATACATTTTTTTAATTTTCTCCTTCTGAGTCAGATGCCTTGAATGAGTTAATTGATATGACAGATTTCCATTTTATGAATTCTGGTAAAGGTAATGCATTAGTTATAATGTTACAGTCAGATTATGTTGAATGTATGACTTGAATTTAAAAGTTGGGAAGTCTTATGACACAATCAGCTTTTTATTAATCAATGTTATCAGAATGTTGACATTTTATTAGATTTTTTACACCAAGGTGATAGAGATATGTTGCTTTATGAATTTCCAACATATGAGTATCCCAGACTTGGATCTATGTTTGGAATTAATAAGATGCATATAAGTTAGACTAACAGCTCCTTTAGAACTATGTTGGAGCCAAGGGTATATACCTGAGGCTATTTCAATCTTTTTGTATTTTTTATTAAATCCTATAGCTTAAGAGAGTGCATCTTATATTTAAGACTCTTGACATTCACTGAATTTACTTATGAATTATCCTATCTTGTAGCTATAGATGTGTTTTTTCCTGGTAGATGTAGAATCTTTTATATGGTTTTATTCCACAACATGAAGGTGTTGAATTCATTAGGGACTACATAAATCATTGTTCTAAATTTTCAAACAAATTGATTAATACCATTTGTATGTTGTCTGAAGTTATGTTAACTAACAGTTTATTTGCCACTGTTTTGTACACTGTTCTTCAAATTAAAAGAGCTGGAAGCTAAAGCAGCCCCAGTGTTTTTTAAGTTGGTGATGGCCAGTGGGACACTCAGTATCCCTTTAGTTATCCATTGTTTCAGTATTGTTCTTTTTATAAGAGATTTACTGATGACCTCTTTTAATTTAGACTGGACCTATGGGATTATTTGATGAATTGTTAGAAGATGTTAACAATAGCACAAACTGTATGAAGTTTACTGTTAGTTGTTATGCAAGATAGATCAACTTTATGGATTAGGTTTTGAAAACTGATGTTAAAATAAACATTCAACAATAAATTATATAAAAAAGACACTGACAATAATTATGCACATTTTAAAAGTCAACATCCAAGAAATATGAAGGTGAGTAGAGTTACAGGTCAGTTCATTAGAGCCTCCAGAATTATTTCTAAAGATGAATATTTAGAAATTGATTGTCACTTTTTAGTAGATTTGTTTAGTAACAGAGGATATCCTCTTAATGAAAAAATTAAGACTTCTAATGGTCTCTCACAAAGGAATAATATTGTATATGCAAGAAATGGGAATTTCACGGATTTCTCTAGAGCTTTCCCCAATTTCATTTTTGGTTTATATACTCAACCTTGTCTAAACTATACTATATTGTCACCAGGTATAGTCCCCCTGCAGGAGCCTTCAGTGGTAGTGCTTGTGGAGAATGTCCAGAAAAATCTCAGACTCCTCAAACCATCTCTGTGCCCTAAACAGAGCACTATCCTTACCTTTTCCAGACATAATTCTCTCACTTTCAAAGATCTTATGAACAATGGCAGAGAAATGGCTTCCAAAACAGTTCTCACGTCTCAGGATCTGAGAAATAATGGATATCCATGGGCATCTCATTTGCACAGTGGATGAACAACTAATAAAATAGATGCTGTAGTACTAATAAACTATAGATGCTGTATTACTATGCTTCAAATGGCACTTAAAGGCCTGAAAGAGGACAGTTCTCCACCTTATTGCATGCCGCTTAAAATACATGCTCTGCATTGACTCCATTTTTAGATGGTTAATTATGTGATGCCAATCCTCAACCAAAACATAACTGGCTTACTGCACATGTGCAGAGCTGCCCACAGATGCTCGGGCATGTGCACAAAATTGTGTAACAATCTTCACAGTGTTTATCAGGTTTGTTCATCTCACAAACTGAGTTATTCATAAACAGAAATTAGATGAATTCCAATTAACATAGTCAACCCACCAGAGGGGACAATCTACAGGATGACAGCCTGACAGCTTCTTAGAGCTAAGGAAGAAGTTGAAGAGCAGAGACTTCTAGCCAGTGTGGTAGTTCACCCGATGCACGTGGTATTGGCATCTCACTTCCTCTCCTGTGCAAGTGATGATAATTACCCTGCCCATTTTACTTTCTTAGTTAGATTGCCTGTGGGTATGAGCAGCCTGGGGATAGTTTCCATACAACAAAGTATTTTTGCATATGTATTTATATGTGTTTATATGTGTGTGTGTGTGTGTGTGTGTATGTGTGTGTGTGTGTGTGTGTGTGTGTGTTTGTATATGTGTGAGTGTGTGTGTGTGTGTGTGTGTGTGTGTGTTTGTATATGTGTGTGTGTGTGTGTGTGTGTGTGTGTGTGTGTGTGTGTGTGTGTATGTGTATGTGTATATATATATATATATATATAGAGAGAGAGAGAGAGAGAGAGAGAGAGTGAGAGAGAAATATTATATATATATATATATATATATATATATATATATATATATATATATATATATAGGTTTAAAATTTCAAAAATGTTTTTGCAAGTAATTACTTACTCGAAAAACTTCAAAATTAACAAAAGTGACCAATCAAAATAACAAAAACAAAAAAATGTCAACAATTCAAAATTGAATTGTTGACTTTTTTCAAATTTACCTTAACATCTGGTGATGTTCAACACATGTTTTACTCGGGGCAAGCCCTCCTGCACCCCAAAGTGGGGGACTGACCCTCCCACGCCTTCTTCTACTTACATATTACAACTCAGAGATTGCACTACAGTGAGGAAAAAGGCAAAGTTCCCAATCCCAAATGTAGTGCAATCTCCAATCAATATGTTGACCTCACAACAGCGAATGCACACTAGCATTCGATGTTGCAAGTTTGACATTTTTGAATCGCTGTTATGAAACTTTGATAAACTAACTTTTGACTATCAAAGTTCGCATAACAACATTAAAAATGTTGATAGTAAGCCTATATATATATATATATATATATATATATATATATATATATATATATATATGTATGTCTACCTGATAACACCGAAACTGCAAAATGCCTACGAAGAGAACACCGACACCGGAAGATCGACAATGGAGATGATCGACAGTTGAAAATCCTGAAGATGAGAACACCGACATGTTAAGGTAAGTGTAGGGTTAGGGGCGGATTAAGTGAGTTAGGGTTAGGGAGTGGGTCAGGTGAGTGTGCAATAGCGACAGACTGTAGGTTTAGGGGTGGGTTAAGTGAGTTAAGGTTAGGGTGCGGGTTAGGTGAGTGTGCAATAGTGGCGGACCTTAAGGTTAGGGTTTGGGTTAAGGTTAGTGCCTAGATAGTTGTGTATGTAAGGTGTAGTGTAGGCTTGTAAGGTTTTTGGTGTGCTTGTGTTGTGTGTGTGCTTTTTGGACAGGGGATTTATTTTGTTTGTTGATTGTCGGGATTGTGGTTTGTCGGGCATGTGAAGTTTCGTGTTTTTGAACTTTCGGTTTTGTGGTGTCGGTGATTTCGTTGTTGGTGTTTTCACGTGTCGGTGTTATCAGGTAGACCCACACACACACATATATATATATATATATATACACATATATTTATATATATGGGTCCACTTTGTAATTTTGAAATACTGAAATCTCAAATTTCAGTATTCCGAAATCACAAAGAGGAATACTCACATTTCCGAAACTGGCAGAAGTGCAAAATTCAACATACCGAAGCACAGATATTTTGAATTTCTGCTTCCAGTGGTACGAAATGTGAATGTTTGGGCTTAAGTTTGGTAAGTATGTGTGTAAGTAGGTTGGTTAGGGGTTTAGTGTGTGTAGGTCTGTTGTGAATACTATGTGTGTGTTTGAGACACTGTAAGATGTGCGTGTGTGAGTTTCGTTTGTGTTACTATTTGTGCGATCTCGGAGTTAGAATACATAGGTAGGAGGTGTGTGGGAGGCACAGCCGCCCACATGGGGGGTGCATGGGGGCTTGCCCCCCTCTGCTTATATGTAGTTTAGATTAGTTTGTTTGATTGTAGGGGGGAGTTTTGTGTATGTTTATGTGTGTACTGTATGTGTAGTGCTGGTACGGGATTTTGAATTTCACGGTTGTGTGTTTTCGAGTTTGTGAGTTGTGGTTGGGTTTTCAGCTTTGTATTTTCGGAATACTAAAATTCGAGAGTTCAGTATTTCGACATTACAAAGTGGACCAAGATATATATATATATATATATATATATATATATATATATATATATATATGTATATATATATATATATATATATATATATATATATATATATATATATATGTATATATATATATATATATATATATATATATATATATATATATATATATATATATATATATATATATATATATATATATATATATATATATATATATATATATATATATATATATATATATATATATATATATATATATATATATATATATATATATATATATATATATATATATATATATATAGATATATATATATATATATATAGATCTAGATCGACTGAGCAAATGACCGAAATCCAAACAGCTGGGCATACTTACGCGAAAGTGCTTTTCACCGAAGAAGCACTTTTGCATAAGTATGACAGTTGCCAAGGCTGTACTACGGTGCAGGTAAGGGAAATTTCCCTATTTCCCACTGTAGTGCAGTCTCGGAGGGAGAATATTAAAGTACGGGAGTGTAGGGGGCACAGCCCCACACATGGGGGGTGCAGGTGGGCAAAGCCCCACTGCTAAAATGTAAATGTAGTGTTTTTATTTTTATTTTGTCACACGTTTTAACGAAAGCATTTTTTCGATAAAAGTGCTTTCGTTAAAGTGTGCTCGGGTTTTATGGATTCAGACGTTTGCTCAGTTGAGCAAACGTCCTAGATCCATATATATATATATATATATATATATATATATATATATATATATATACATATATATATATATATATATATATATATATATGTATACACACACACACACACACGCACACGCACACGCACACGCACACACACACACACATATATGTGAATATGTATATGTGTATGTATATACATATATATATATATATATATATATATATATATATATATATATATATATATAGATGGGTCTATTTTAAAATATTGAAGTGCCATAACATCAACTTGCAAACACTGAGATGCAAACCATAAAACTTTACATTACTGAACGTTCACATCACAGTAATTTTTCACTGCGAAAGGAGGCAGTTGGCCGACATGGCAAACTTTGCCCTTTTCTCCACTGTAGTGCAATCTTAGAGTTGGTATATTTAGTTAGGGGGAGAACCCTATTTGAGTTGGTTTTATTTCCTTTGGTTTGTGTTTTGTGTACTGTTGGCCAAGTGTTTGCTTATGCGGTGAAAAAATTACAGTGATGTGAACATTCAGCAATGTAAAGTTTCATAGTTTTTGTCTCAATATTCTGCAAGTCAACATTATGCCATTTTGATATTTTAAAGTAGACCCACACACACACACATATATATATATATATATATATATATATATATATATATATATATATATATATATATATATATATATATATATATATATATATGTATATATATACATATATACATAGAAATGGCTTCCACAGTTCTCACATGTCTCAACTTCTGAGGAATGATGGGCATCCATGGACATCTCATTTGCACAGTGGATGGACTAAATTCTGTTCTTATTTAAATAAATTACTTAATGACTTATATCTCTAAACCTCCATGGAGAGAATGAAAACATAAGACAAGTATTTCAGGCATACTTGAGAGTAAATTAAGGTCCTTTTGCATGAGACTCAACATTAAAAGCACTTAGGGGTTATGTAACATTTGTCACACATTATGAGAGTGCTATTATGGTCAGGTCTCATAGTTGTTTACAGGGTATTTTTCTGATTTTGTAATGCAATCATGGCACTCTATGCACTATAAGAGTTTTAAGATTTGTATTCATGGTTGTTAGTGAGATGGATGTAGTTAACACAGGATGTTATGAGATTTTAGTCTTTTTTCATGGCATTACTTCTCACTTCAACTCAATACTTTTATGTATTGAACTGCACCCCTCCATGGCATTATCAAAAGGTGCTACCCAATGACACAAAATCAGGTGATAATTTGTCAGCTACTTAGTATATAGTGAATACAAACACTTTTTTAACTTGAGGAATATAGGTCAGCTGATGCAAATTATGTACAAAAAATACCTTTATTCCAGACTCAGAAAAAAAGCCCAGTAGAATTGGTAAAAGTAATTGTACATGATCTTTAAAGAATCTAATTACATATTATGAGCTTAACCCACACTAACTGGACAGTGTAGCAGGAGTGCTGTGACAAGTTGATCTTCTCTGGTGCAGTAGTTCTAACTTTGTGCCAGACCAGGTATTTCTGATAGGTAGCCATGTCTGACATAGCAAGTTGAGATGGATGTCCGTGAGGCTTAGCTCCACCTGTAGAGAGACATTACCTTCATAGCTGCATTCTTCTCATTCAAGATGAAGTATGGGTTTGTGGGCCCAACAGCCCAGTATGGAACTAAACTAAACATATTTTTGAAAACAAGACATTGCAATCTACCTGTGAAGGAGTTTGTGGAACAACTCACATTATACTGAACTGTGCATATGCACAGTCCATATTCTCTCCTAACACCAAAAATCTGTGGTACTCCTCTACCTGTATGTGAAACATTGTACTGCAGGTGGCCACACTTCCTGCAAATGTGCTACCTGAAATACTTTGTTCCAGAGACAGTGGAGCTTCCACCTTATCAGTCAATGTTTTACACACACACACACACACAAACACACACACACACACACACACACACACACACACACACACACACACACACACATATGCATGCTTTACTGTAAGGTGTCATTTCAGTTCTTTACATACCCCTAGTTTTCTCCCTAAAGAAGATTTGCCTGTGGTACACAACTATTTATTGCAATGTTAAATCTGTGATGCTATACAGTATGCCAAGCACTATACACTTTACTAGGAATGTTTTCCTGGGTAACCATTTGAAATATCTGTACCTGCTAAAGCAAGCCTCGAAATGCACAGACTGAATGGCTGGAAGAACAGACTTACATATATTAATTCTGAGATGCCATTTCTCAGAATATTCCATTTTCTCAGAGGTATGGCAATGCTGGATTTGGTATATATAAGCTTTGAGGAGGGGGTTGCTGCCCTGTAAAGAGAAGTTTTAAGGAAAAGAGCGATTTTTGAGATTCACCCTTCTCTAGGGTTTTAGTTCTTTATTTATTTGTTTGTTTTTTTTGGTACTTGGTATTTCAAGTGCCAAGATTTCAGTAGGGAGCTGTTATCCTGTTCTCTTTTATTTTATTAAATTTCACTGAAATATAAATTCATTTAGTAACTGATTTATTGTTGGATTGCTTGATTGAGTGACTTACTGACTTGCTTTGCAGTCTATGTCACTTTATATATTTGCTGTTCATCCTCCTTATTGTGCCAACAAAATGTGGGATCACATATCCTGGAATCAGGAAGTACTTGGACGACCGTTCAGCATATAGTACATTTATTTAGTGTAATAAATATACCCCCAGATTCTCTATGCCTTGCATGGGCAGGAGCTCTAACAGGCAATATGTCTGACGGTGATCCAGGAACAGCCTGCAGGGATGTGCACAAGTGCTCCTGCACTAGTCCTGCACGGACTAAGCCCATGTATGCAAATCACCCCATTTGCAGGATAAAAACATGCAAATGAGGTGAATTTGCAACCCAGGAAGCTTGCAACCAGCCGTGCAGGACTAGTGCAATCTGCATAAATGTACTTGGTTAGTAACTGAGTACATTTCTGCAAACTCCAAAACGGAGCTGCGACAGCTCCAAATAAAGGCTGCATATCATGTAGTAAGCATGCCAATGGCCAAGTATAAGGCCATTGGCATTGCAAACAGTGAAAAAAATACAAAAATTAACTTTTCATTTTTTTTTAGCCAGTCTCGGCTGTGTAAGCCTAGGGCAGCGGCACGCAAATGGGATCAGGGGAAACTAACAATATAAACCTAAATTAAGCATTCTAACTAAAATCAGTATTCTGCCATGCAAGTCAGTGGGAGGCAGAAGACAACATGGCCGGTGAGTAGTGGTTGCTAAGGGGGGAGGCTCAGTGTGAGACATGTAACTATGCATTAGCAGGCAATCCTATGCAAATGAGGGGAATGATAGTGAATGCCATTTTTCCCCAGCATGTGAGTCAGGTCCCAACAGTGTAAGAGTAGGAATAGCTTGGTGCAAGCCTAGGAGTTAGGTGACACCATGGAGGTGGGGGTGTGAGGCATACTGTAAGAAGATTGGAGCCCTGTGGCTCGAGTATGCTCCTAGTTTAGCACAGCTAAGCTAGGGGGTGTGTCTGTATTTGCCTAGCACTCTTTACATTGACTAAGCGGGTGTGCATGCCGCTCACCGAGTTTTAAAGGAAGAAAAAGAAAATTAAACAAGGAAATAGCAGCAGTATGCACATTTGAGCACTCTGTTTGCACAGCATGCCCCTGGGCTTAAACAGGAAGGCAATGGGAATGGAAAACAGCAGTAGGATGGTAATCAAGGTGAACTAGCATAGCTAGCAGGTGAAATGTATCAGAATCAGCCAATTACACAGGCAGCAGACCAGCCCAGCCCAGAACACTACTATAAACTATGCAAACAACTTCCCCTCTGTTTTTTCCCACACTCTACACCACCGGTGTAAACAAGCGGGGAACTTTTAACACTCACAACAGCAAAATAATAGGGGCTGCAATAGCTATCATACAACAACTTGTGGAAGAGGCTGAGGTTGGTGAGGATGTGAATGCTGTCCAAAAACCCACAGTGAGGAGACGGAGAAGAGTGTACAGACCCAGGGTAACCTACCAGTGGCTACATGAGTTGGAGATAGTGGAGCGCTATAGGGTGGACAGGGACCTCCTACAGCAAATTGTTGAGCTGTGCCGGCCATGCCTGACACACAGAACTAACAGAGGGGAACCCATCCCAGTGGATACCAAGGTATATGTAGGCCTAAGAATACTAGCTACAGGTACCTTCCAAAGGCCAACTGGAGATATGATGGGGATCGCACATGCATCAGCATCCAGGGTACTCAACCAGTTCCTGAATGCCATGTCAACACATGTCAGTGAGCAGGTATATTTCCCCAACACCTGTGAGTCATTGGCAAACAATATGCAACTGTTCCACCAAATAGTAGAATACTCTGAGGTAGTGGGTGCTATAGACTGCACGTACATATGCATCAAAGCACCACCTGGTGAGCGGGGTAGGATCTACATCAACCGCAAGGGCTTCCCTTCCATCAACTACCAGTTCATGTGTGATGCCCAGGGCATAATAATGAATGTGTGTGTCGGCTGTCCTGGAAGCTATCACAATTCCTACATCTGGCATCTGACACAGCTGTACCAGAGATTTGCCACTGGGGACATCCCTGACAGTCATCTAGTGGGGATGCAGGATACACACTGGAACCATGGCTGAGGACACCCATCAGAAATGCACACACACCTGAACAAAAACTCCATAATGAGGCACACACACAAACCAGAATTATAGTAGAGCATGTGTTTGGGATACTCAAGTCATGATTCCGTTGCCTGGATACATCCGGTGGAGCCTTGCAGTGCTCACCAGCTACATGTACCCAAATTGTCCTCGTATGTGCCATGCTGCATAATATGATACTGCGGAAACAGCTGCAGCAGGAACAGCATGGGGCAGGGCCACACAGCCCCCCACCATTGCCAAGGCCTGCACAGGCAAAGAGTGACTCGGAGGAGGAACAACCTGAGCCTGCCCCAGTAGGCAGAAGAAGGTGTGCCCAGTATGCCCTAGGCTTGGCAAAAAGGAAATGCATAGCAGATGCACTGACACAGGAGGGAACCAGGGAATAACACCTCTCCCTGACTCTCACATACAGTAAAAGGGATTCCAAACATTACACTACCTGTGCTCAACCATGTGTAGGGAGTGTACTATGTGCATCAAACAGAGACAGCCCTGCAGCACCACCCTCAATGCTAGGACACCCACAACATATGTGACTCACACATGCCAGTCAGGGGGGTTCACATATCCAAAAACAGTCACAGCCAGCAGGACAGGTGTAGACAAACACAAACAAAGGCTGTGCTATTGCCTCTGAATGATGCCTATGGATATTCCCCCCAGGCTTACATAGACAGACTACAGTACGTCAGGCAGTGGGATGTCAGTTTTGAAGGGTAGGAAGTCTGAACCTAATATGTAGGTAAATGCAAGCTAAGATCTGTATTCACTGGTATGCCTCTAGGCAGCATGGTAGGAAAGTCTTCAGAATGAAATGGAGTACCTAACATACCAGTACCGTCATAGCAAATTTGTACAAGTGTCAGGTGTGCCCCGCATCCTACATAGACATGTAGTAACATTCAGGTGTGCCCCCCCCCCAATCCTGTGTAGACATGTAGAAATAGTCAGGTGTGCCCCCTATCCTACGTAGAAACGTAGTAACAGTCAGGTATGCCACCCCAAACCTGTGTAGAAATGTAGAAATAGTCAGGTGTGCCCCCCTCATCCTACGTAGAAATGTAGTAACAGTCAGGTGTGTGTCCCCATCCTATGTAGAAATGTAGTAACAGTCAATGTCAAGTGATCGACGGATACCCTGCAGAAATAGTAAGCTACCTGTAGGTATACAACACATAGGTCAGCACTGTAGTACAGACTACCCGGACTTGATCCACACCTTCAATACAGAAGGTCATACTGGGCATGCTCACACACTTAAACACATGAAGGCCATGTCTGTAAACACCAGTGGACCAGATATATCTGGCAGTCACAGATGTTAGTGCAGACACTCCTCAGTATGCACTAGACATGCTTTGCACACCCAGTGAACAGGAATACAGACATACATCTAAGGACAACACACTATAATAATCCAAAGGTAGACTTACATAGATTTGTGGAAGAGGGTGACTCTGACAAGGAGCCATCCAGGCCTGTCCCACCCAGCACACAGCCAAAGGGCCACAACCACATGAGGTCCAGCTGTCACTCACTGTAGATACTTGCCACCGGTATTTGTCAGCAGTGCAGAATATGTGATGCACGTGCTACCTGTGTAACATGACTGTACAAGGAAGTACACCAAAAACACTAGGTGAATGATTCCTTGTGAAGGCGAAGGCCGAGGTACCAGAATTTAATAAAGTGCAAAGTGGTGTCATCGCTGTTGGGCTACTATTTTTCCTTCACCTAGTGTTTTTGGTGTGTTTCCAGTATTGTGTTTTTCATATTTTGAATAGTTTACAAGGAAGTAGTCATCTAGCATCTGTATACACGTACCTGTGAAATATGACCCTGTGTGTGGCCGCATGTGGTGTGTCAACCTCTAGATGAATGGGTTATGGCTCATGCACACACAATGCCCTCCCCATAGCCCTAATATTACAAGGCTGCTGAGGTCATCCACTGTGAAATACACCTTTGGGAGAGTTGTAGCCCAGTAATCTCTGTGGCATGTCCCATAACTGTGTACTGCTGTAGTGTGATAAACTAGTTAGATAGGAGTTCCAGTCCCAGGCATGGCAACTGTGTGTGTGTGTGTGTGTGTGTGTGTGTGAGTGTCTGTCTGTGTAGAGAGCAATGCTTTTTAGGGTAGTTACACTCCCTACACTTCAAATGCTCAACTTTGGCAAGGCTGCTGATGTCATCCACCTAGAAATATACCTCTGGGAAAGTTATAACCCAATAATCTCCATAGCACATCCTATAACTGCGTACTGCAGTATTGTGATAAATTAATTAGGTAGGAGTTCTAATCCCAGACTTGGCAAGTGTGTGTGTGTGTGTGTGTGTGTGTGTGTGTGTGTGTGTGTGTGTGTGTGTGTGTGTGTGTGTGTGTGTGTGTGTGTGTGTGTGTGTGTGTGTGTGTGTGTGTGTGTGTGTGTGTGTGTGTGTGTGTGTGTGTGTGTGCCTCTGTCTGTGTAGAGAGCAATGCTTATTAGGGTAGTCACACTCCCTACACTTCAAATGCTCAACGTTGGCAAGGCTGCTGATGTCATCCACCTAGAAATACACCTCTGGGAAGGTTGCAGCCCAGTAATCTCTGTAGCATGTCCTATAACTGTGTACTGCTGTAGTGTGATACATTAGTTAGGCAGGAGTTCTAATCCCAGACTTGGGAAGTGTGTGTCTCTATCTGTGTATAGAGAAATGCTTTTTAGGGTAGTCACACTCCCTACCCTTCAAATGTTCAACTTTGGCAAGGCTGCTGATGTCATCTGTCTAGAAATACACCTCTGGGAAGGTTGCAGCCCAGTAATCTCCATAGTGCATCTTACAACTGCATACTGCTGTAGTGTGATTGTGAAATAAAACATTTGGGGAAGGAGTTCTCCAGTAATCCCCATGATATGTCCTATAACAGCTCCATGCTGTAGTGGTATTTAGACCTCTGTTAGGGGTTCTATACCCACACATGTCAGTCATGGATGTTTTGTGTGTGCTTCAATGTCTGTGTAGGGAGCTATGCATTTTAGCCTAGCCACACACCCTGCAATTCAACCACCCTTCTTTGGCAATCCTGCTGATGTCATCCAATGTGAAATACACTTTTGGGAAAGGTGTAGTCCAGTAATCTCCGTGGTGCATACTGTAACTGTGTAGTCCTGTTAGGTAGGAGTTCTAATTCCAGCAAGATAGGCTGTGTGTGTGTGTGTGTGTGTGTGTGTGTGTGTGTGTGTGTGTGTGTGTGTGTGTGTGTGTGTGTGTGTGTGTGTGTGTGAGAAACTCATATCCTGTGTGGAGGTGGTTGTAAGTGTGTCACAACTGGGCCCAATGTGGAGCAGGTTTTGCAAATTTCTTATATGGTAGCCATAGTATATATCACAATGTCTACCATAAAGGGATAACAAATGTGAAATAGTCAAGAGGCTGGGGTGCAGATCCATACCCATACACGTGACATCAAGGCTAGGCAAACACAGCAACACCAATATTACCCAGAGAACACTCTCAACTCATGTCTCATACACATACACACTTGCCTAGGCAACAACCAATATGTTGGTAGTACACTGCATATTTATTTATTTATTATTTATTTACATTTGTTTACTGGGAAATTCCGACTGGAAGCAGGTCCTTTTTCAGCAGATGCCCAGGAAGAAAAGCTTCACATCATGTACATGATAAATAGAGATTCAAAGGTGCAGCAATAGTAAACAACATTACAGGTTGTTGGCTTTAATACAATAACAAGATATTGATTAACAGCAGTATATACAGTAAATGTTGCAAGTTAAGATAGTTTTCTGTCATTTATAATATTAGTAACGAAGTTGTCAGACAAGATTTTAAAGTATGTAAAGACAACTAGCTAATTCTGACTGTGGTTAGTAGTGGCGGTAGTATAGTTGGGTTCAGAGTCTAAGTGGGGAGTAAGGGTGGGGGTGCTAGTCTGGATTAGAACAAGGAAAAAACCAGTGCAAATTTAAGTGGAATTTGAGTACAGTCTTGAAAAGGCTGCTGGAAGGTAGAGTAGTTATAGACTACTGCCCAATGATAGTAACTCTGGAGTGACTGAAGTGTGCTACAGAGGACATGGCACCCTGTCCATCTGTCCAATAGGCATGCACATGCAGACAGTGCACCTTCCCCATGTTCCCCACTGGACACCTACAACACCTATGGTGCCATCAAATGTGACCTACAAAGGACATACCATGCCTGAAAACATGCCCTGTATGGACAGATGCCACTGACATCAAGGAACCCGTTAGCATGCTATCAATGTAGGTGCAAGGTAAACCTGCTGTCTATTACCTGTTCCCGCCACAGGAGGCCAAGACTGGCACATCTGATGATAATCCGTGTACACATGGGCCATACACCCCAGGTACAGTTCCACATGTCACTGTACATGCATGTGGGAGGTGTGCACATCCCAGACACTGTCTATGTCATGGACTAAGGAACACATACATGACAAGTGATGCACAGCATTGGCCACACTCAATAGTGACCCAGGTGACTGGATGGTGGATACAAAACTCACCTGTGTGGGCAAATCCAGAAACTACACCCCTTAGCCACAATGTAGACCATTGTCATGTGGCCTGATGCCAAGGTATACTCATCACCTAGCCATGTATAACCATCTGGCACAGTCGACCACCACACACCTATGAAGAATTGCACCCATGCATGTCAGTACTGGCACCTGTGTGTGTGTGTGTGTGTGTGTGTGTGTGTGTGTGTGTGTGTGTGTGTGTGTGATGTGTATGATCAAATTCACACTCATTACAACCTCCATTGGCATACTGAGGCATGCTGTCTGATGTCAGACACCTCCCCATACCCTTTGCTCATATAACCTCTGTATGACCTCTGTGGTGTGTGTGATACCTGCACAGTATTGTGTTGTGGCAATCTCACTAGTGATGAGTTGTATTCCTGGCCCTTCCAAGTGTGTCAATGTGTGTGCGTCCCTGTGAGAGTGTGGCTGTGTTGTTGCTGGAACCTGGTCATGCGGACGGGCAAGTGTACTACACCTAGCGTATAGCTACCATATCCCTGTTGCAGATGTCACTCAACAGCACATATACGTTCTGAAGGCTCCTCACCATGTAACCTATGTAGTGCATCCAATAACTGCATGGAAATGTGACAGCACTACATAGTCATCAGGGGTCTGATACCCTGTGCTGTTAGGTGTGTGACACAAACATGCTTAGGTTTTACTCTCCAACCCCTCCCTGACTTGTCTTTGACTCTGTCTCCCTCTGTCACTCCCTCTCTGGTGGATGTGGAGACCTACACCTGCTTTGCTTAGGCAGCAGCATGTGTATTTTAAGTGATGCTCATGATCAGCTGATGGCCTCTGCACGTATTGCAGCCCTCCTCTAGCTGATTGCATGTGGAACAGCTGTGGTAACTTTCCCATAGCCAATTGCATGGAAACATACTCCAATATCTAGGATTATCATGTTGGTGTTGGGCCTTTCCATTCCTGTGAGCAGGAACTCGATCTGTTGTTTGGCAAACAGCATCTCAGATGGATTGGGGATTTACCTCTAACAGCATACACTGTGGGAACAGGGAAACACACAGGAGGGGGATGTGCCTGACCTGACTTCAGACTGTAAGTGCTGCTATATTGCATTTGGAGTAATGTTGGTTTAACAGGGTGTGTGTGGATATGGCTGTTCTACATGTTGCAATACCTGCCATGTCAGTGCTCTGTGTATGAGGAATCCCCATCTGTAGGGGCATCTGCAGACTGGGCAGTGTGTGGTGTCTTCGGTTTCATGTGTTACCCACAGAGCACCTATCTGTGAACTGCAGAAGGTAGTGTGAGGATTGCAGTCTGTAGATGGCGGAACCGTGACAGTTACTGACTTCATATCCCTCATAGGACATATGTTGCAACAAACCCTGTTACAACAGTAAATGTATGAGGTTATCACAGCAACATGTCAATATTGGCCCTGTGTATGTGCTTCCAGCCACACCTCTGTCAACCTCTGTACATATGTCAAGCGTTAAGAGGTGCATTTGTGCTGTACACCATAATTAGTGATATCATATCTGATAACAAGCCAGTGAGATATCAGACTGCTACACATGTTATGTACAGTAGGGGTTATATTTGATGACATAACCTGGACATTCTGTGGTTATGTGTACAGTACTGAGGTCTGTGTACTTTTGGTGAATGTCGACAGTGTGTGTAATGTTAATATATACTTTGGCCTGTGTACAGACTGTGGTAGATGTCATTGTTCTTGGTCCCATCCTATCTGCTGTTACATGCTGCTCCACTGTATGTTGCCATATCGGCTTACATGTTAGTAGGGCCATATACACACATGTCCCATACCACAGACAGGCATCAGACCACACTGTGTAGCAGCCCAGTATATGTAGGGTTTGTGTGTGAGTGACACATATGAGGATGGTGTTGAACAGATAGTCCCTATACTGTAATAATATGCTAGCATACCATATGTGGCTGTGACTGTGTTCACATTGGATGTAGCTATGCACTGTCACACAGATGTATCTTCCCTGTGCAGTGACATGTCTGTAGAGCCTGCTATATATGCAGGTACATGTGCAATCCCCCATAGGAAATGTAGGCCAGTGTTGAGCCAGTCTGCCTGTAGCCTGCACAGTGCTTTGTTACATGCCTAGCAGCTTAGTGTTCTTACCCAGTGAGATGTCATGTCCAGATACTTGCCAGATGTACTGCAACCGGGCCTCCCTTAACAGTCATGTATGTCAGACAGAGCAGTGGGATGCTGTGCAGATGTATGTTAATATCTAGTGGGTAGTATGTGGCCATGGCACCTCTGTACTAGTGGTTAGTATGTGTCAGGACAGACAGGTGTGTGTGAATGCATAACCTATGGGGGCATATGTATACCAGACGTTATGTGTTATACCCATCTACATGGCTGTTAACATCCACATTGTCAGGCTTGTCCACATGTTTTGCACTAAAGGGTTCTGTGCATACCTCTGGACTGTCTAGAGTGTGTCAGAATGTCCACATATATTGGCCAATATCTCTGCTGTAGTCCACAGTGGCATTACGTGCTAGCAGCAGTACTGTACTATGATGTCCTTAGGATGTCTGTCAGGAGCCAATGACGCACATGTGAAAAGCAGATGTGACCTCCCACACACACCAATTACAGTAGCAATAGTCTACTGATATACCTGCTAGACATACCTGACATCCCCTTGCACTACGTAATTGGGACTATAGGGGCTGAGGTAGGACTACACTTCATGTTCAGGGCATATGGTGGAAATATATGTATATATAATTATCCAGATATCTATATAGATATATACACATATGCAAATCAACATATATAGATGTGTATGTATATGTACATAGATATACATATACACACCCAGATATATACATATACAGAGCGATATATGGCTACACATATACAGATAGTTATACATATGCACATATACGTATATCACACTGCCATTCCTGCCAGCAGTCCACTGCTGTTGTATCCCCTGCAGATACGGTGGGGCTAGGGCCATATATGTGTGGGCTTCACCTACACCATACACATGTGCCCATCTGCACTCCAGAGGCCAGTGTATGTAATAGTGGTATATGGGCTTATATTATTCAGTCCGGGGGGGGGGTGCACCATAAATAAAATAGGCTGTTACAATATGTGAGGGTATCAGGTGTGAGCTGCCTTAAGGTATCTAGATGTACAGTACCATACAGTTCACCTATATTGACATTACTTACATAAATTGGGTTAATGCAGGCCTACTGCCTCCTGACAATCAGACTGTTCTGTATGTCAGTGTGCTTGTGATGGTGTCAGTTATGCCTTGTTATGTAAAGTTATATCCCATTTGGTCAACTGAAGTCTTTACCACCTAGTGATTATGTACAGAGTGTGGATAGAGGCTGCTGAACTATACACCTGCATTACTTACTGTTAATTGTTTGGTATCC
Source organism: Protopterus annectens (assembly GCF_019279795.1). NCBI lineage: Eukaryota > Metazoa > Chordata > Ceratodontiformes > Protopteridae > Protopterus > Protopterus annectens. The sequence goes on along the minus strand of NC_056728.1, from coordinate 525,634,529 downwards.
TATGGCCCAGTCTATCTTTACTATTGTACTATTTGAAGGGCTTGGCCTGGACAGCAACAGTTGTGAACCTTTCCAGACTACTGTATTAGTATAACTGTTTCACAGTTGCATTACTCTGTTTATATGGATGTCAGTGTCTGAACAGCTATATGACATGGTATATAAGTCTGTAATAGTACACAAATAATGGTTTTCCATTTCTGCAGACCTGTGTGTGATGTTTTATCCTATGACCTCTATGTGGGTATATGTTGCGGGCAACAACTGTCATTTATATGGGTGGCTCATCCAGTGTCCAGTCATTAAGGTGAAAGTGTAGGCATAGTGGCTGTTCCATATTGTGTGCATCTACTACATAAGTATCTTACTGTACATATCTCTGCATGTGTATGTGTAGTCACATGTATATCTATATATGTATATATATGTATATATATATATATATATATATATATATATATATATATTGTTTTATATATATATATATATATATATATATATCTGTATCCTGGGGATGTTGATAGCTTCCACTATTTACATTTCATATGGGAGCCAGACTTTACTGCATGATATGTTACCAGTACCATCCTGATATCATACAGGTGGGATGTAGTACTGTTAACATATTGCGCCCATGTTGTGCCAAGTCCTGGTTATGGGATCTGCAACACTTGCTAGTGTATTGCAGGGTGGACGTGTTTGGCTGTGGGGGAGGTGGGTATACCTATTCGTGCAAGACATACATTGTTTTGGGCTTACCAACCCCATTAATGGTGCATGTGGACATATATGTTTTAGTTAATCTCCCATTGATATCTACACATGTATGTCCATATATACCTATATATATATATATATATATATATATATATATATATATATATATATATATATGTGTGTATATATATATATATATATATATATATCTGCTTACTTATATATAGCTATGTCCGTATATACCTACATAGATGTATATCTGCTTTCATATATGTAGCTTGCTGTGTATATGTTGACATATAGGTGCAGACATATATATGTGTTGATGTAGCCATTTGCATGTATATATGTTCATATATATTAATATATATGTATATATATATATATATATATATATATATATATATATATATGGTCGACTTTTCATAAAGTCGACTTTCATATGGCCGAGACCATATGATCGACTTCTGAAAAGCCAACCATGGGGAACCTCTATCTGTGCACAGTGCGGAATGGGAAAATGTCCTACTTCTGCACTGTAGTGAGATCTCAGGGCAGATCCCCCCATGGGGGGTGCAGGGGGTGGTGCCTCCCTGCTAACAGTTTAAGGAACGTGTTTGTTGTTTGTTTATGTTTACTTTACATAGTCGGCATTCTGAAAGTCGATCATATAGTCTCGGCCATATGAAAGTCGACTTTCTGAAATGTCGACCATGTAAAGTAGACCTATACATACACATATATATATATATATATATATATATATATACATATACGTCTAAATGGTGGAATACATTCTCTGTACTGTTTAATGTCTGGGCTGGATGATATATTTGTGAAAACATTAGTGTTTTGTGTGTGTGTATATATATATATATATATATATATATATATATATATATATATTTATATATACTTTGTCTACAGTGTACAGGACCCTGGGTTTGAACCTTGCAGAGTCTGTTTATTTTGTTGCTAGGCAGAACACGGGCCATTGGATACAGAGTGATTAAGGCATTGCTTGCCCCCCCCCCTGCAAACAGGTTTAAACCAGCTTACTGCTGCTTAAAAGTGCTTACTCCCACTTACCCCAGCACTAATTTCTTTAAAAGAAAAGAAGGTTGATAGGAAAGTGTTGAAATGGGGCACAAAGATGGAAAGACAGTAGGTAAAATAGCTAGGGATGTGCAGGAAGGGTGTAGGGAAGGTCCATAGCCGCCCAATTCTTCTACAGCAACAGCTGTGTATATACACTGAATTTGGAGGTAGGTTTGGACACTCAAACCCCTGGGAGAGGGTTGAGGACAACAATAATAAGTTGTGATGCCAATTAGACCGGATTACATGTATCCAGTGGACACGTGTGCAAAATGGACAGCTATGTATGGGGCGAGATTTTTTTGTGGGAATAGATTGCCCTTTTTTTTTTCAGGTGAGAGTGGGATGTTAGGGAATGATAGTAGGTGTATTTGGGGAGGTAGGTTGGGTAGGTTAACAGACAAGACAAACAAGACAAATACAGGGGTGGTATATGACACTTGTGGGGGGTAAACACCTTGATGGGAAGGAGTGTTGGGATATCAGAAGCCCACAAGCCCCCTAGTGGAAGCAGTGGGACTGAGGTCCCCACCCATGGGCAGTCACCACTGCACCTTCACAGCCCCAAAGGTGGTTGTGCTGGGTGCTGAGTCACAGAGCCAGGCTGACTCTTTAATCCATGACACGTGGCCCTCGAGCTGGTGTAGAAAATCACCAAACTGCATGTGGATCGCTCTACGCACCATGACCCCAACCTGGTGACGGGTGACAGGTCTGTGTCCACGCCCACTCCTGGGGGGGGGCAAGCCCCATCTCCTGTAGTGGTTCCACCCAAAAGTGGTGGAAGACCAATGGACAGGGAGGTCCCGGGTTGCACCCCAGACATGCTGGTGCCCGGTGCCACAGCCAGCTAAGGTGGGACAGGTGGGTCCACTGGGACCAGCTTTCCCAAGCATGCTGTAGTGTTTACCTTTCATCATTTGTGGGTATGTAATAGTCAACACATTCCAAGGTTAGGTATAACAACATGCATAGATATTCCCATTAACCCAGACACCAGATATGGAACAGTTGCATAACAAACAAAATACATGCATATATCGGACCACAGTGGTAATAAGAACAGCATGCAGGTACATTGATGGCACCATGCCACCAATGTTGGAATAATTCAATATAGGACATGCATGGGAACCATTAATATTTTATCAAACAATTGGACATTATCAGAACATAGGTCTCATTACATACCGGTTGGGCTGGGTATGTTGATTATTGTTGGAGATATGGCGGGGGGGGGGAGAAAGATGTCAATTAGCAACTAGTATATTCCCGTAGTCCACATTACTTTCCTAGTCAGTGCTGTTATCTGTACCTTACGAGTCTTACTACACTACCCTATAGCCTTAGTTTGGGCAGTGATATGGCTGTCATCATCATTACACACGAACCGGTATTACCTGCAGTATACACCTCTTACCTGATATACCTGTGGAGGGAATGTTTGTACACTAACTGTTTGTACACATACTCCCAGATTCCAGGTTGATGTTTTGTTCTATGCTATCCAATTCTTTTTGCGCAGACTCTAGCCATGTGTTAACTACATGCTGGTGTGCCTGGACATATCTAGAATATTGCCCTCTTCCACCTTTAGTGACCTGAAACACACATATACATGCTTTCCTACATAGTTATATTATGTAGAACAGTGTGGGTGACAGTGACCAGTGATACTTTATTATTCAGAGAAATTGCAACAGTCATAATTCCCTACAATACCAGAGTGAACAGTACCAGTACAGGTTATAATGGTCAATAGTTCACAGCACAGTGTTCGTATCCAACGTACTTGTGGGGGCAATGTTTGTTAGCACTACCAGATTGTTGCCACACAAAGTTCCAGATTACACATTAGTATCATCCATATATATCTCACTCTGTTACTGTACACACTCTGGTCACAGCTTGACAGCATGGGAGTACAGCATGGGAGTATAGATAGGACATACTTGACATATTGACATAACTTGAAATAACCCCCTCATTCCCTCCAGTCCTGACCTCTGTAGGCTGCTAGTATTGCTTGTGGTTTCCTCCTGCTGCATCTTTACCACCCCAAGTGCCTCCAATTGCTCTGCGTGGAACCCTGACTTCCCACCCTTGAAACAAACATCTCAAAGGAAATCCTGCTGTGTTTTATGTAACCTCCCCAAGAACTAAAAAGTTTTCCTCCTGCTGCATCTTTACCACCCCAAGTGCCTCCCATTGCTCTGTGTGGAACCCTGACTTCCCACCCTTGAAATAGACATCTCAAAGGAAATCCTGCTATGTTTTATGTAACCTCCCCAAGAACTAAAAAGTGTATGTAATTAACATTTACTACTATACCATAACCTACCCTGTGATATACCATCCCAGTGAGCAATAGCTAGCAGCCTACCACGGAGTTCATTCCCCCTTTACTTTCTAGGATTCCTCCCATTTGCCCCTGTGCCCATGGTCTATCCTCATACTTACCTGTTTTGGCCACTAGGTGGCACTGTCCTCCAGTCTGCAGTTAGTATACGTTCACAATTCTGCAACTCTTCCTCTTAACCCAGCTCTGCCCTTTTAAAACCCTGTAAAATCAGATATTTTTGTTCCATTGCCCTGCTTCAGCTTCTAGCACTGAATAATCCTCCCATCATTACATTTTTCTTGCATTGTACCTATCCTGTAATTTCTCACCTCAGAACTGTTTTCTGCCTCACTGATAACTTTCTGCTTTCTTCCTCCTTCTTGGCTCTCTCTGTCCTTCACTTTTTCCCAATGTTATACTCCTCCCTTTCTCTAACAGACATCCTTCCCACTATCCCTTCTTCATCCTATCCTCCTTATTACTATTGCGTTTTTCCCTCTCCCCACCCCCTCTTCATACCTACTCCCCACCCCTAAATCTATATTGGTTTGCTGGTTCAAGTGGTGCCATTTTCAAATAACCTCCTCATTCCCTCCAGTCCTGATCTCTGTAGGCTGCTAGCATCGTTTGTGTGTGAGTGCTTGTATACACTGAAAATGTGATATTGTGTGTTAATGCTAGGTTTTTACAAGCCATACTTCAATTTGTATTCTTTGTGTGCCTCTGTTTTGCTCACAGTTTCTTCAGCAGTTTCCTGTTACATTTACTGCCTTTGGCTGTGTTTTTGGGTTATCTTTTCAGTGCCCATGTCTTTTCAGTGCCCGCAGCATGGGGTCAGAGTCTCTAAAGTAATAAGTAGCAGCATTTTCGCTGTTTCTCAGCTTTTAGCCAGTTCCTCCATTCTTTTAGTTTCTCTTGCTCAATGAGTATCCTGAAACCATGTGCCCAGTATTGCTGTCCCATGCAATCTAAGCGGCTTTCTACGCTGTTCGCTGCAATTAGCAAACCACGGACAGCAGCCTAATAACGCCTACATGGCTTTTGTGTATGGGCTCACCTGACGAGATTTAAAATAACTCAAGTGGCTTCCCCCACTCTGCCTGTAGTCTGCCATCCATTCTGCTCACCTTCCGAGCTTTTACATGACTAAAATGGCTTTCTTCCTTTAAGCCTGCAATTAGCCGTCCATCTTGCCTGCATGTTAACAAGCAAACACCACAGGCTCACCTCAAACTGGCTCCTATGTTTTTAATGATGATTCCATGCCAAACTTGGTTCCCGAGTTTCCAGTGATGATTTATTGTGGCTTATCAGCTGCTTCACAGTGTTAGACAATCCACTACTCTGACTTCCCAATTAATGCTAATGCTTCCTTTGGTCTGCATTTGTAGGCTTGGTTTCTGTGTCTTTGGCCAAACGCTGATGTTTTCAATTGTCCAACACAATTAAATGTGGTTCAAATTGACCAAACGCTGATGTTTCCAAACTGTGCAGCAAAGATGAAGGCAGTTTAAATGCATGCAAATTAGCTGTAAGTCTTATTTTCACTGCTTGTTGCATTTAATTTCAGTTAAGTCTGTACTCCTATCAATACCAGTATAATATGACAGGTCTGCTGCTATACTTTTGTTTTTTTGACAAAGAATGTTTCTGCTACACTAACTGATTTTGATCTATAACAAATGCTGTGAGTGCACTCCTGTCTGCACTGTTGGTTTGTTGGTTTCCCGCACTGTGACTATTGCGTTTTCTCTCTGTGCGAGGATTTTCATTTCTGCATTTCTACATGTTGTGAAAGCCATGTAAATGTTTGCTGTAATTGTCTAACATATGTTAGCGCTCCTCTAATAGAATATTGCCATAGCAGTTCTGCTCTTGCTACCTTCCCTGAAGCTATAGAAGTATTTGCTCGATATTCCCAGCTGTTATTTTATGTTGTCCCTAAAGACTGTAGCCTACAAATGTGTGTTTCTATATCTATAGTGGAAAGTTTTGTACCTCTGTTCTCACTATCGCACACTGTCTACACTATACCCTCTCCAGGCAATTCACTACATTTATTTTTTTTATTTTTTCTTATCCCATCTATAGTCAGAAACATTGTATCATATGTAACTGTTATTTTACTCCTTTACTTTACAGTTTGCTCCTGCTGCATCTTTACCATCCCAAGTGCCTCCCATTGCTCTGTGTGGAACCCTGACTTCCCACCCTTGAAACGGACATCTCAAAGGAAATCCTGCTGTGTTTTATGTAACCTCCCTAAGAACTAAAAAGTGTATGTAATTAACAATTACAACTATATCATAACCTACCCTGTGATATACCATCCCAGTGAGCAATAGCTAGCAGCCTACCACGGAGTTTATTCCCCCTTTACTTTCTAGGATTCCTCCCATTCTCCCCTTTGCCAATGGTCTATCCTCGTACTTACCTGTTTTGGCCACTAGGTGGCACTGTCCTCCAGTCTGCAGTTAGTATACATTCACAATACTGCAACTCTTCCTCTTAACCCAGCTCTGCCCTGTTTAAACCCTGTAACATCATATATTTTTGTTCCATAGCCCTGCTTCAGCTTGTAGCACCAAATAAACCTCCCTTCATTAAACTTTTCTTACATTGTACCTATCCTGTACTTTCTCTTCTCAGAACTGTTTTCTGCCTCACTGATAACTTTCTGCTGACTTTCTTCCTCCTTCTTGGCTCTACCCGCTCCGTTTGCCCTGCAGGCTCACTCCGCTCCCCTACCCTATCCCCAAATCCCACCCACCCCCAGTACAACTACATTTATCTTACATTTTTCCACAACCCCAAGTCCATTATCTAATAAAAACACCTCCCTCCATCTCTCCTCCTCTTCCCATTAACCAGGAACAACACTTCCCCCCATTTCCCTCCATTCCCCTCCTCTTTGCTTTATCCAGTAGCACTTCCATCTATTTTCCTCCTCATAGCCCCTTCTCCTCACACCTACAGCATTTAATCTAAACACTCTGTATTACACCATCTGTCCAACTTCCTACCCCCTTTTTCTTTCTTACACTTTAACTCAAGTCTTATCTAGTTCACTCCTCACGGCAATTCCCCCTTACAACTTTTTACCTTTATAATACCGACTCCCAAAATGCCCCTCTCAATCATCTCAACTCTCCGAGTCCACATCTGCCTCCTCTTACTCCTAATCCCACTGTGTTATGCCACCTCATATTCCTCCAACCAACCTCCAGTTTTAACTACCTCTCAAACCTCCACACAAACCCTTCTCCACCCATCAAATTCTTACTTCTACCTTATCTTGCCCTCCCTACTTCAACCAAATCCTCTGCACCTATTCTTTCCTAAAATCTTCCACACTACATTTAAGTTACTTACCCCTAAATCTATCCTAAACCAACCTAAACTTTTAAAACACAAATTCAAACTTGCAAAAATTACTTCTTTCAGCAACCTATTTTTAGCTGGAGACATCCATCCCAACCCTGGACCTCAGCCACCTATAATCAACAACAACCCTCCTCATCCCTCTTCTCCTCCTTCCCCCTGCAATACTCTTAAATTCTTTACAATTAATGCCCAGAGTCTCAATAATAAAATACACCAATTCCAAGCATGGCTAAGCCACAACCAACCCGACATCATAGCCATCTCTGAAACCTGACTCAAACCCCACATCTCTGATTCTGAAATCCTACCCCCTGGATTTCACACTCTTAGATGTGACCGCTTAAATAAAAAAGGTGGTGGCACAGCTTTAATATACTCCAATTTTCTCACCTTAATTCCCCTTCCAAATCCTATTCCCCAATTCCCCAACACAGAATTAACAGCCGGTCTACTAAAAATAAATAATCACAAATGCATCTGTGTCATTGCCTTATACATCTCACCCGGTAACAACACCACTATCCTTGAAGATATACTCCTATGGACCTCAACAGAAATACACTACGAAACTTACATATTAGGTGATGTAAGCATCGACTGGAATAAAATCAAGAGCCCCTTACCTTCCCTATCCATAAACCTCTATAATTTTACTCAAGTAATCCCATCCATCACCAGACCCAGTAAAACAAATCCTCCAGGATCCATTCTTGACTGGATCTTAGTGACCCATCCTAACATAATCACCAATTCTGGCACTATCGCTGACATCATTAGTGACCACCTCCCAGCTTTGATTCACTGGGCAACCAACTCTACCCCTCATCAGCATCAAAACATTCTTACACTCAACCTCAGCAAATATGACCCCAAAACTTTCTCCAATATTTTCAAACAAATGAATTGGAACATTCTCAAAACCCTTCCACTTGACAAAGCCATAGACTACTTCAATACTACCTTCCTAGACACTCTAAACTCCCTAGCCCCACTAAGACACAAAAGGATAAAAACTATTACTACTCCCTGGCTATCTAAAGAAACAAAGCAAACTATGCATCAAAGAGATAAATTATGGAAGCTTTTCCAAAAGAATGAAATGCCTGAGACCCATCTCCAGTACACTGAGCTCTGTAACCTCACAAAAAAGCAAATCAACAGTGACAAAAAATCTTATTATATAAATCTCCAGTCAAACCATACCAAAAACCCTAAGCAATTCTGGAACTCTATAAACTCACTTCTTAACCCAGGCTCCAAAAATAACCCCTGCCCTGACCCAAGTAAATCCGACCTCGAATTAGCATCTCAATTTAATTAATTTTTTATAGACTCTATATCTAACCTGACCAAGACTTTTCCCAACAATAACTTTTCCCTCAAACTTCCTAGTCCTAAATCCCCCAATAACTCTCCTCCTATGTTTGAGCTCAAACCTGTCCCTACTACTCTCATAAAAAAACTCCTCTCCAAACTCAAACCCTGCTCCAATGTACCCGATAACATTCCCTCCTCCTTCCTAAAATCGGCTGCTGATGGAATAGCATTCCCAATTAGCATCCTTATTAATAGATCCATAAAGGAATCCTACATCCCCAAACTTTGGTGTTCCACCTTTATTCTTCCTCTCCACAAGGGAGGCAAAAACACAGGCATCTCAAATTTCCACCCCATTGCATTACTCTCACCTATCTCCAAAATACTGGAAAATGTATTCATCTCCAACTCATGCCTTTTCTGACCCACAACCAACTCCTTACCGATACCCAACATGGCTTCCACCCTGGACATAGCACTATGACAGCATTACTTTCCTTCCTAGAAACTGTCAATCAAGCCCGAGACTCCGGACACTTCATATCTACAGTACTCCTAGATCTCTCTAAAGCTTTTGATATTGTTTCCTACAAGCACCTTCTCTGTCATCTCTCAAACCTTAATCTCTCCCAAAACACTCTAACTTGGTTCTCAAGTTACCTGTCTGATAGGACTCTGGCTGTCAAATGGAATAAAGCCACCTCTCCTTTCTTAAAAACCCCAACTGGCATCCCTCAGGGCTTTATCCTCGGACCTATGCTATTTAACATCTTTATCAATAATTTCCACTCCACTATTCCTAATGCAAAAGTCATTCAATATGCTGATGACTCAACCTTAGTCTCCTCTGCCTCTAACCTCCCCGAACTGCTAACTAAAATCCAAATCGCTTTCTCAACTACTGAGACCTGGATGCACCAAAATCACCTCTCTCTCAATGCAAATAAATCTAAAATATTCCTATTACCTCCCTCAAAATCTTTCTCATACGACAACAATTCCTTCCAAGTTCTTAGCTAATCAACTCCCCAATCGAAGTGGTCCCCTTTGCCAAACTCCTAGGTGTTACAATAGATGAACACCTCAGGTTCGACATCCATATTCAACAAAACTTAAAGAAAACCCACCAAAAGTTAGGGATGCTATATAGGAACAATCGCTTCCTCTCCACCTCCACTAGGCATACCCTGGCCACTGCTTACCTTCTGCCTTCCCTATTGTATGAAGTCCCTCTACTAACAGACCTGACATCTTCCATCACCTCTAAACTTGAAAACTGCATTAATAAAATCTCCAGATTTGCCACCAAAGCCAACAATTCTACCCATCACTGCCTCTCCCTCCAATCTCTGAACTGGCTAGAACTCCCAAACCACCTAGACTACCTCCAACTTACCACTGCACACAGACTCCTATTTTACCCAACAAAATGCCCCACTCTGACAAGCATCCTCCCACCCTACACCCCTAATAGAACTCTAAGATCAGAAAACCAAAACTTAATAATGATCCATAAACCTAAAAGACCTGCCGGCCAACTTCTTCTTTCTTACTCCCTAGATAGGAAATGGAATTCTCTCCCTTCAACAATAAGAACCCTGACAAACAGAGAGAACTTTAAATCACAGCTATTCACCTACCTGTCCTCCAAACGGAAATGTATGTGCTTTCACCCTACCTAATTTCTTTGTTAAGCTCTTGGCCCCAGCAGGTTTTCCTCCTGCATTCCTAAAGGATATAACTTACTATATCCTTTCAAAGCTATTTCCCAAAGATATTAATTATGTAAATATTGTAAATAGCTTCTTACTCTATATGCATGACTGTATGTTAAATGACTGTACAAGGAAAGATTTTCCACAATGGTCTAAACTGCTTATGCTTTGCTTTGAATTCATATATTTGTAACTTGTTCTTAATTGTTACTGTTTTTCTATCTTAATCTGTATTCTTTGTCATGGAGGTTTTCTCCCAAGGCCTCGACTGAAAATGGGCTCTCTGAGCCCAGTGGACTTCCCCAGTAATCAAACTGGAAATAAATAAAATAATAAATAAATAAATAATATTACTCTCCTAACAGTTTCAGGAGTTGCTACAGTGACAGGTGTGTTCTCATGATGTATTCCCTGTTTGCTGGCTAAACATCTGGGATCATCCCACAGGATTACCAGGGGGACAGGGGGACAGGCAGCAGATATAGGCACATATACTGGACATTCTGGCCTCATCTGGACAGTTGTGGGGTATGAATCTGTATGCAGCCTAATTCCACTCCCAGCATTCAGACCATGGCTGTGTCTGCTACAACTTAAACATTGTTCATCACAGTCATGTCTGCTATATTGATATTGATGTATATCTCCTATCTGCTTTCTGTCTTTTTAATCCCCTGTGCATTTGCATTCTGACCTTGTATTGCAACACTCTTATACAGATTTCCTAGACAGTTTTATGTTGTAGAACAGTGTGGATGACAGTGATGTTTAACACCTCATTATTTAGAGCAACTGCATATCATTCTTGTATTCTGGGCACAGTACTGGTATCTGACAGACCTGTGGGAGGAATGTTTATTAGCACTACCTGAATGTTCCCACACACAATACCAGATTCCACATTACTATTATGCACATACATCTCACTCTGTTACTGTACACATTCTGACCACAGCTTGACAAGTTGGGGTGTAAATGGGAAATACGTGGCTTTTTAGTCACATAAAGTATTGGGAGTTGCTAGTGTGCCAGCTTTGTTCTCATAGCTATGTGTCATATCAGTTGTATTTCCTGTTTGCTGCCTATTCATCTGGGATCATCCCACTGATTTCCCAGGTGGACAGGTTGATAGGCAACATATATGGGCCACTTTAATAGACATTCTGGACATATCTGTACAATTGTGGGGAATGATTCTGCATGCAGACTACTACCACTGGCCGGATTTGAACCGTGGCTGTATGTGCTAAAAGAACAACAGTTCACAGCCCGTTTGCATGTGCTATTCATTTTTTGTTGTGTGCATTTACCCAGTTTACTATCTATGTGTCTCTCAGTTGTACTAAATGGCCTCTGGGATTACACCTGTCATATACAGGCATTCCTACACATTCAATTTATGGTGCACAGTGTGGGTAACTATGCTTAATACTACAGTACTATTACATGATTACATATCTACATTACTGTTATGATACGAGGATATACAAATACAGTCCAGCAGTTAGAACTGTTTTCTCAGGTTATTACACTTTTATTGACTTACAAACAATATGCGGCACTTACTGCCATATTCTGTAGTGTATGCAGTACTTGCCTTGAACAATACAGGTTTTATACTAGCAATTAATTTACTACTATGTTTATTGTTATTTCCTATGACAGTAAATGCATGAGTATTACTGACCTGCCTCGCATTGCAACCTTGCCAGGAGACTGATGTGGGTCTCCTGTTTTGTGGCCCGCTCCATTCCAGCTGTGGGGGACATAAGAGGAATATTTAGCCATACCTATCCATGATATACCTGAGCTGGTAATTATTACACACATACTGGGGTGATACTTACACACGTCTGGAAAATCCCCTGATGCTCTAGCCTCTTTGAGCCACTCCTCCAAGAGGTTCCCCTTACACCGCATCAGGTCGCATAGTGGTGCATGACCTGGTCCCCAGTTTGGGGTATGCCAGTGGCACTGGTGAAGTCATGGGAGAGACGGTCCCAGGCCTCTGCCTTATTTTGGGAGCCCTGATACTGGCCCTGCAGCAGTCATGGTCTTTAACTAGAAGTCCTGCCAAGACCTTGGACTCCTGGATGCACCAGCACTGCGCCTGGAAGCACACACCTTCTCCCCTTACTGCCATAGTGCCTGCAAGGGGAAGCTACAACCAGTTATGAGATGTATTCTCACCTCTTGGGTTTAAGTAGGGCCAATTCCCCACACTTTTCCATGATTGGTCAGTTTTGAAAAGGCTAAGTATAAGGACAAAATGATTGACTTCAACAATTGGCTAAGCTTCTGGTGTCATTCAAAGGGGATCCAGTATCTGTCTGCCTGGGACAACTTGATCGACAGACCACAATGCTTTGCCAGAGATGGTCTGCACCTGTCTCCCCTGGAATTCAGGTTACTGGCTAAAGCTCTTGCCACCTATATAGTGCCTTTTTTAGGCAAGGTTCAAAGGACAAAACCACCACTGTAACAGATTACAAAGCATGCAAAATCTGAAGGTAATGCTGCTCAATGCTATTAGTCTAAACCTCAAAATGCACTCTCTCCAAGCACTCCTAAAAATGGAGAACATCGATATCTGTGCAGTAACTGAGACCTGGTTCAAGGCTCCAGAGAGCACCCCTGCAATACCAGGCTACAACTCTTACCACACTTTTTGGCCACCAAACCAAGACCAAAACACTAAAGGTGGAGGAATGTCCATATTTACCAATGATATTCACACCTCCAGGCTAGTTGCCCAATGCAATGCATCTGAAATTCTCCAGGTGCAACTAACACTAGGTAAGACTGAAATCCAAATTGTAGCTTGCTATAGATCCCCCACCATGCCCCAAGATTCTCACTACACCTTTCTAAACATACTGGAAAATATTAAGATACAACCAAACACCCTAACACTGGTTGATTTCAACTACCTTGCCATTAACTGGGAAAACTACTCGGGTACCAACACCTTTTCCCAACGGTTCTTGGAATTCATAAATTCCAATGCCCTAGATCAACTAATCCATTGTCCCACCAGGGGCACCAATATCCTAGACCTGGTCATTACCAACATGGGAGATAGATGCTCCACACCAGTGGTCACCCGTCATTGGTCAGGTCTGACCATAAGCAAATCACCCTTGGCATCCACATCTGACCCCCACCCCCAGTAAGGAAAACTCCATAAAAAAAACTTCTCCAAAGCCAACTTCATGCTACTCAAGTCAAAAGTGACAAAATTCATGACACCCATGCAGACAGGAGTTGAAAGTTTGACTGTTGAATCCTACACTAGGGCACTGTATGAGCACATCCACTCGTGCATGAATCATGCCATCCCAAATAGAACCAAGACACTCTCCTCCAAAAAAGGAAGACAATCTGGTGGTTCCCTGCCATAAACAAACTATACAACAGAAGAAAGAAACTGTTGCAGAAAAGAGGAAAATTCCAGGATGCAAAAAACTACCAGTAAGTAGCTGAGATCCTTCATAAAATTCTCCAAAGCTAGTTACAAAAATAAAATTGCCAAAGATTCCAAAGACAACCACAAGGCATTCTATAGCTATGTCAAGAGTCTAAATGGCAATGCTCAGATATGCTCTGAGCTAAAACAGAATGGCATTAAATATACTGATCCCAAGGATATTGCCAATATCCTGGCAGATCAATTTAGTGCCAACTTCACCCCACTCTCACCCTCTAAAGGGCCCATCTCAATACCAAAAGATTGCCAAATTCCAGTAATCACTGCCACACTGGTAGAAACTGCACTCTCCAAAGCTAATAATATAGCATCCATGGGACCAGATGACATCCCAGGCTGTGTACTACATGAACTACAAAATAAAATGGCACCTCACCTAAGTGTCATGTTTAATCATAGCCTCACCTTAGGCTTCATGCCCACAGAGTTGCGCACAGCTTCACTTATCCCACTCCACAAGGGGGGATCCACCTTGGATCTCAGGAACTACCGTCCCATCAATCTGACAAGCCTGACCTGCAAGGGCATGGAACACATTATCATGGAACTTATAAACAAAGACATTGGCAACCTTCAAACACTGGACCCCACACAGTTTGGGTTCGTGAAGGGCCAATCTTGTCTCCTGAACCTGACTGACTTCTTCATATCAGTCTCCACAGCTGTGGACGAGGATAAGGCAGTCCACACAGCTTATCTTGACCTCGCCAAGGCCTTCAACACCATCCCCCACTCTGGAATCATAGATAAACTTACTAAGATGGGCATAAATCCCTATGTCACTTGATGGGTTGCCAACTGGCTTACTGACAAAACGCAGACTGCAAAAGTAACCGACTCCAAATCCAGCTCCAGACAAGTGACAAGTGGAGTACCTCAGGTTTCAGCCCTGAGACCGCTCTTGTTTGGCATCTGCTTCTCTGAAGTACAGGCCAGCAGTAAGGGACTCTGGCTAACAAAGTTTGCAGATGACTGCAAACTGGGAACCATTATTGAATCCCCAAATGATGTGGATATTCTACAAAAGGGCTTTACAGAAACAGATGATTGGTGTCAGAGCCATGGGCCCAAGCTCAATGCCAAGAAATGTATATTTATTCCCTTTGGCAAAAAAAACATGTACCCATGAATTACCACATAAGTGGCAGTACACTAAACACTGAAAGTGTGATGAGAGACTTAGGGACACAGGTGGACAGTGGTCTCACCTTTGATAACCACATTGCCACAACAGTCAGGAAATTCTTGTATGTGATACACCTCATCACTAAGGGCTTTTCATCCAGAAAAAAGGAGGTAACTGTCCCACTGTACTCATCCCTCATTAGACCCATTATAGAGTACAATGCCCTGTTTGGTATGTACCTCACAAGACATCTGCAACAGCTGAAATAAACGCAGAAATTCCTTACTAAAAGAATCACAGGCCTAAAGCAGATGCCCTATGCTGACTGTCTAAAAAAACTCCAGCTATACTCTGTGGCATATTGTCTACTCAAAGGCAATATCTGATTAACATACAAGGCCATGTCAAACCCTGAGCTGTTGGACATGCTCCACTTAAAGAAATCGCAATCCCTCAGAGCCACATGCTCCAGGGATCTAAACCTTGGTAGTTAACTACTGTGACTATGGTGTATGGTGTCCTGGGTTTGAGACCTGCATGCTTGTTGAGTTTGTTGATGGCCAGAACAAGGGCCGTTGGATACAGAGTGATTAAGGCAGTTATAAGCAGGTTTATATGAAGATAAACACTGCTAATCTGCTTACAGAGAGTTAGGTTTAGAATTGCTTAGCCAGTGTAGGCATTGCTTACCACTCCACAAACGGACTTATGCCCACTAACTAGTGGTTAAATATGTTTACTACTGCTTACTTGTGCTTAAACCCGCTTACTAGTGCCTTATTCATTATGACACTGACACCTCACATGTGCATTTAATACATTACTCCAGTTCATAAAAATATGTTATTTGGTGGGTTATGCAACATAAATATTACTCATAATGTGCTATGTCATAGAAAATGGAATGTGCTGTCATGGAACTCAAACCAGGAATGCCTGCTTATAAGGTGAATGCTTTGCCCACTGCACTATTGCTATGCTGTTTTATTTACATATATCTTCCTTGTTATCCTCTTCAGCCATTTAAGCTACATTAACTGTAGCTAAGCAATGGGCACACCTGTGCACCTACGGTTAGTTTTAATCGGATTTAAAAAAAAAAACTTATTTATCTGTCTATTTAATCCTCAGCTACCATTCTGCATTTCTAGCCTGATGTCTACCTTTTAATGCCTTTCAGGATACCTTGTTCATTCAGTCAAGGAGACTATTTCTCACAAATGAAGATATCACCAACTTCAAGCTATTTAATGAAAGACAACTGGAAACTTCAAGAAATGCCATTTCTGGGCAACATTGTTTCACAATGCTGGCAAATATGTTGAGGTCTAGCGATGCCTTTTGACAGAAACGTATTACTCTAGAAAATACACTATCAGGGCACAGCTGGTCCCATATCTCAATTAAGAAAGTTGGAACCATCAGTAGGTCTTCCATCACAACCCTCATTTACATGTTGGTACCATCCATCAGATCTGTGTTTTGTGGTCTCATTTTCATCTTAAACCTTTTGTACACAAGGCAAGGTACCTGATGCCAGCAGTGTCCTGCCTGGAACATGATAGTGCAGGTGTAGATGATGATTCTAAGAAGAAATCTCTGGCTCTTGGTTGAATGTTCAGCTATAATATGAGTAATCAGTCATCAATTGAAATTGCTGTCCAGTGAGGAAGTGTGCAAACATTGTGCATCCACATTACAGACCCAAAGCCTCATAGAACAGTGGTGAAAACTGATCCTCTGTCTCAGACAATGACACGGATGAATATGTAAAAGGCTTCCTCTAGTCCTGTTCTTTTGGAAGGAGACAGCACCCATTTTCTATGAGGATATGATCACAGACAATTTCAGTTCCATACCTGGATCCTACAAATTCAACACTGGAGAGGAGAGAAGCTCACTAGCGGTTAGAATACTTTCTGTTGGGTGTTGCCCCTGTAACATTCATTCTTCTTGAATAACAAGTTACTTAGTTGTTTGTCTTTTTTGCCCAAACACAGAATAAACATCCCATTCTGATTAACTATTCCAAAGAAGTTTCATAACCTCTGCATCACAGGGTGGAGCCCTTATCTTTTAGACCATACTAGTTTTCTGTAGATCAGGCCATACACTGTTGGCTGACAGAATGTTTAAAAAAAAATTACTTCACTTTTAATCAGATTACACTCATCTATAAATTCTCAATATGATCCCTGCTTTCTGGATTCTGTTTAACACAGTATATAATCTGACGGCATGTTCTGACCTGAAGTTCCCCTTGATAAGGACATCATCCATGTGGTACACTTTACCAGAAAGTCCTTCTAAGATGATTGATATTTGCTTTTGAAAGGGTTCCAGGGCTGAGGCAATCCCAAAACAGTAATCAAGTAATGAAAAACAACCAAATGGTATAATAAAAGTGGTGCAGATGGCTCCCCTTTGGGTATCTGCTGAAAGCCCATAGTTGCATCTTGCTTACTGAACACTTGTGATCTTACTAGCATTTTCAACATTTCCTCCATTTTACTGAATCTGATTACTTCAAAACAGCTATACACTGTCCTATGTTTCTGGAGTACTTATCCCATGCCTGAAGAGAGACTTGTGGGTTCCTATAGTTTAGTTATAACTCTCAGGTTCTTCATGCCTGCAAGCTCCTCTTGAAACTTTTCAATCATGGGCATATCAGCTCATCTGTGTGTCATGAAGGAGTAGAGCTTTGCATTTTCCCTAAATTTTATTTATTTAGTTTTTGCATTCTTTGACCCTACAGTCTGATGACCATCAGCACCCTCCATGGTCAATCAGCCCATTTGTTCCCCATCACTGAGGTGAGTGTTGGCTGAGAAGAATCATCATTCAGACAACCATCAGTGGTGCTACAAGGCTTTCATAATTTCTTTTGATTCCTTAGGCCCAAATGTACATATACAGAGATGTGCATTGGAGGGGCATGCAACAGGGTAACAGTGAAAGATGTCCCCTCACATCCACAAGGGGTGCTTCCTTTGGGTAGCCTGTATGCAGTCTCCAAGGCACAAGCAGTAAGCTTCCATGTCTCCCATTGGGAAGTTAATACTGCTCAGGGTACTTGTTAACAGGAGCAACCCCTCCTACCCCTGAGAGAAGTGAACAAGCCACGCCACACTACTTTACTGCTCCCCCTCCTGCCCAGGTCTTCTAATGTCGGGGCTGATAACTGATCCCAATTTACCAGAAATACAGTTATGAATGTACCAAGGGCACCACAAGACAGGCTTTTCTTTTCTTTCCTTTTCCTTTATGATGTGTGACTCCTGCACCATGCCTTAGCCAGTGCACAACTGCAGGCTGATCTCCTTCACTACCTTAGCATCTGTGCTCTCTGGCCTGGATAACTAGTTCAGATTTGCTATAGCTGGCCTGCCAGTAAAGCAGTGTGTACATTAATGATCACATAACCTCCTAGAACTCACTGTAATATGTCCCAGCCTCCAGCACACAAGGCAACATCTACTCCTTCTCTAATCAGTCTCTCATACTATAAATCCACAGAACACACCCTAGGGTTATCAGAAAAGCAGGTCTAAGCCCATAAGACCAACTAAGTCTGCTTTCAGTCAAGGAAATGTTTTAGTTATAGGTCCCTGTATAGTTGTCATACAGATTCCACCTCCATCAGACTGGAAAAGAACAGTGTATTAGTAAACTTCTTGTCAGGTCTTAAGGTCCCTTAAGCCAGATAAATATAACTATGACTTAGTGATGGTCCATGCGGGAGTGAATGATCTGAAGGATTCCTTCCAGAGGGACATGCAGAGAAACATGATGGAACATACTATGTATGTATTACAGACAGAGAAGACACTGGTCTTCAGTAGTATTTTGCATTCATAAAGAGTGATCCCTAGATACAAAGACATGATAATTGGCTTTAACAATTGGCTAAGTAGTTGGTGTCATTCTATGGGGATCCAGTATGTGTCAGCCTGGGATGGTATGGTAGATAAAACTTTCTGTTTTAGCAGAAATGGCTTACACCTGTTATAACAGGGTTTCTGCATACAGGTTAAAACCTTTGCTGTCCCATAGACCCTTGTTCAGGCAGAGTGTCCCCTTTTGGACATTCCTACATAGAAAACTGAAAGTCAGATATGGACAGCATCAAGGTGGCTGTAGTCAAAGACAGGAGTCTAAACAGAAGGATGCCAGAATCTTGAGGTCATCCAAACAAGTCATATTTGTGTAGTTACTAAGACATGGTTTCAGTGAATTGACAGCACTCTCCATATAACAGTGTTTAGCACCTAGCATGCCTTCAGACCCTAGGGTAACTGCAGTGGAGTATCTAAACACTATTACCTTCATGCAAACTACCCTTCACCCTAAGCATAGAGCTATCAGAGATCTAAGTCACTCTTTACATATCCAACTATTACATCATTTATAGCTACAGACCCCCTTGAAATGACATCAAAAGATCACAGACATTATTCCAAAACCACTGAAGCTTGAAACATCAAACCAAATACTTTCTTACTAGGGGACATCAATTACCCAGGTACTGACTGGCACACATATACCTCTAAAATAGTTATGTTCTGCATTTTCTAGGCTTCATTAACACACATGCACTGGTGCAAATTGTAAAGCTACCCTTTAGATGCTTTAATAGGTTCATAGGTGTGTACTAGGCAAATGGCCCTGGAGGCTTTACAAGCCTAGCCCATAGAATTACCCTGGCATTGTGCCTCCCAACATTAGTTCCCAGTGCCTTTATCGAGTAGAGCCACTGGAGTGATCCCCGGGGTGAATTTTCTATTTCCCATCCACTCATCAAGATTTCTCCTGAAGAGGGCCAGTGAGGTGATCTGTTTGACATGTATGGGAAGTGTATTCCATAGCATAGACAGTCTCTGGGTTATGAACCTGTCCCTCCAGCATGTTCTGTTGATTGTAGTAATGAGGTTGAGGTCTCTGCAGCATGTGGTGCAGAGGGACTGGGATTTCTTTTAGATGTAGCATTCCTAACAGAGTCAGACATGGCTTTGTAAGTCAAGCAGAGATTGCATCTAATTAGGTGATATGAGACAGAGAATAGTTGAAGTTTTTTGAGCCTGTCCACATAGGATGAGTGATTAAGGCCTAGGATCATCCTTGTGAGGTGCTTTTGCAGCCTCTGCAGTTGTTGCAGGTGTCTAGTGAGGTACATGCCAAATGGAGCATTGTACTCAATGTTTAGCCTAATGAGGAGGAGACAATGACCTCTTTCTTCCTGGATGCAAAACCCTTAGTAATGAGATGTGCCACACAGAAGGACTTTCTGACCACAGTGGCAATGCGGTGGTCAAAAGAGAGATTGCTGTCAACCTGTGTTCCCAGACCTCTTATAACGCCTTCTGTTTTCAGTGGACTACCATTGATGTGGTAAATCATGGGAACTGAGTTTTTCTCAAAGGGGATGATGACACATTTTTTTGGCATTGAGCTTAATGCCATGGTTCTGATACCAGTCATTGGTCACAGTGAGGCCTTTCTGCAGGATGTCAACATTACTTGGGGAGTTAATAATAGCTCCCAACTTGCAATCATCTTCGAACTTTGTCAGCCAGAGTCTCTTTGTGTTGGCCTAGACTTCAGAGAAGTAGATACCAAACAGGAGAGTACCCAGGACCAAACCCTGTGGGACTCTAATCGTGATTGGTCAGCAGTCTGACTTGGAGTCAGCTACTTTCACACTGTTGGTTCTATCTATGAGCCAGTTTGCAACCCACCTAGAGAAATAGGGGTTGATGCCTAGCTTAGTGAGTTTTTTTATGATTCCTGAGTGGGGAATGGTATCAAAGGCCTTGGCCAGATCAAGGTAGGCTGTATGAACCATCTTGCCTTCATCCAAAGCTCTGGTGACTGACTGACTCTAAGAAGTCAACCAGGTTGAGCAGGCATAATCTACCCTTCGCAAAATCAAACTGTGTGGGATCCAGAGTTTGGAGATTCCCTATATCCTTGTTTATTAGGTCCACGATGATGCATTCCATAGCTTTGCATATCAGACTCGTCAAGCTAATTAGGCGATAGTTCCCAGGGTCTGTAGTCGCTCCTCTGTTGTGGAGAGGGATGACTGTAGCAGTGTGCCTTTCGGTAGGGACAAAGCCTGAGATGAGGCTGTGATTGAATAGAGCACACAGATATGGTGCCAGTTCACTCTGTAGTTCATGTAGAACACAGCCAGAGATATTGTCAGGTCCTGTAGAAACTGTATTCCTGGCTTTTGACAGTGCTGTTTTAACCTGTGCAGCAGTAATACTGGATGCCTGGCAATCTACTGATATTGTGATTGGTTCTTTGGGGGGGGTAAATTTGGTGCTGAATCTGTCAGCCAGTATATTGGCAATATCTGTTGGCTCAGTATAGGAGGTACCATTGTGCAGTAGCTCAGAGCAAATCTGGGTATTGATGTGGCGATTCTTTACATAACTATAGAAGGCATTGTGGTTGCCTTTACTATCTGCTGCAATTTTGTTTTCATAGCTAGCTTTAGAGGATTTGATGAGGGATCTCAACTTTTTGTTGAGGATGATAAGGGAGTTTTTCTAGTCTTGGGACTTGAACTTATTCTACATCACTTTCCTCCTGCTGTTGTAGAGTTTGTTTATAGCAGGGGACCACCAGATTGGCTTCCTTTTTTTGGAGGAGAGTGTCTTGATTCTATTGGGTATACCGGGATCCATTCATTTGTGTATGTGTTTATACAGTGCATTGGTGTATGATTCAGTGGTCATGCAACTATTCTCCATTTGCATGGGCTCCATGAAGTTAGCCACCTCTGTTTTAGGAGCCCAAAGTTAGCTTTGGAGAAGTTTTTCATGGTGGTTACCTTTGCGGGGGGGGGGGGGGTGAGCAATGTGGATTTCCAAAGTGATTAGTTTGTGGTTGAATCTAACCAGGGAAGAGTTAACTATTGGTGTCAAGCAACAGTCACCTGTGTTAGTAATGACCAGGTCAAGGATGTTGCTACCTCTAGTGGGGGTAAGAACGAGCTGGTCCAGGCCATTAGAATTAATGAATTCCAGGAAATGTTGGGCAAGTGTATTGGTACATGAGTAGTTTTCCCAGTTAATGGAGGGGTAGTTGAAGTTGCCCAGTATGAAAGTGTTAAGTTGGACCCTAATATTTTCCAGGGTGCTTAGCAATGTGGAGTGTGAGTCTTGGGACATGGTTGGGGACCCATTAGCAGGTTATGACCTGAATTGCTGTCTTACCCAATGTTAGCTGCAGCTGAAATATCTTTGATGTGTTATGTTGGGCTACCAGACTGGAGGTGTGTGCATCCTTTATGAATATGGAAACACCACCGCCTTTAGAGCTTCGGCCCGAAAGGTGTGGAATGAGTTATAGCGTGGTAGTGCAGGGGTGCTTTCTGCTGCTTTGAACCAGGTCTCTTTTACAACACAAATGTCAATGCTCTCCATTTTAAGGAGTGCTTCAAGCGAATACATTTTGAGATTTAGACTTCCATCATTTAGCAGCATGACCCTCAGACTGCATTTGTTTGTAGCTATTACAATGATAATTTGGTCTTTGGAACACAGCCTTAAAAGGTACTATAGAGGTGGCAAGAGCCTTGGTCAGTATTCGGAAGCCCAGGAGTGACAGATGCAGGGTTATCTCTGGAAACGCATCGATGTCTGTCAATCATGTCATCCCAGGCAGACAGATACTGGATCTCCTTGGAATGACACCAGAAACTTAGACAATTGTTGAACTCAATCATTTTCTGCTTGTACTGTGGTATAATTCTGGGTGATGGTAGGATGCTGCTCAGGGCTAAGGTCATACCCACCTGGGCTACATAATCAAAGAGCTCCTCCATGTCTCTCTTCATGTAGTCCAGGTAGGTATGTCTCAGGTCATTCACACCCACATGCACAATGACAAAGTCATATTTATACCTGTTGTTGAGGGACCTGAGTGCATGCATTATGTGGCAGATCCTGGCACCTGACAGGCAGCTGACTGTTATTTTCTCCTTATTCAACCTAGTGAGTGTGACATCAGTGTGCCTCACTATCAAGTCACCTATGACTAGTGTGCTGGGCATGCTGTTTTGCCTTAGGGGCTTTGGTTGAGTGGCACACTGTTTAGGAGAATTATGTGTCTCATGATTAGTATTGTGTTGCGGTGGTCAAATGTGTTTCTGCCTTGGAGGCCTCTGCTGTTTAGGTCGATTTTTATTGAGAGCCTCCATGAAGGTGGGTGTGTGGTTTGTGTTTTTATGTGAAGGTAGTGCTGGTGTGTGTTCTGGAGTACTAGATGTTCCATGTGGTGTGGTGCAAGTGTTGACCTTCTCCTCTTGACCAGCTATTCCAGTCTTGGCTGGAGAGATTGTGACTTCCAATTTGGCTATATAAGTGCATCTCTTGCAAGTCTGAATTTTGGGAGGTAAGAGGAGAGGGTTGTCACTGCACATGAGGCAGTTGCTACATTGCCTCAGAATGCCCAAGTTCACCAGGTTAATAGGATAAAGCACAGGGAACTGAACTTTAGACATGCCTGGAGGGGTGGGCATTAATAATATTTACTGGAGCTGTTTCCTTGTAGAACATTTAGTGTTAGTAGCACTTTTGTGTGCTACGATAATTGCTATAAGAAGTCTGGTAAAGTGCTAGACTCATAAGCTAGTAAAAGTGCAGAAGAGGAGATAACTAGCAGATCTAAGGGAAAAATTGAAGAGCAGACTTTTTGGTACCACTCAGAAGCTTACAAACAGTCCTGGATACAGCAAATCTGTGTCTGGACTAGACTAGTTGCAGGAAAGGTGGGAAACAAGCGCAAACACAGACTTTTAAACTAGAAAGTTGAAAGAGATGGAAAAACTGCCCAAACAGCACCAAATCTCCACCAGCACCCCATCACACATCTCCTCATCCCTAGTTAAATCTGACCACAACTCAGTCATTTTCTCTGTCAGACCTAGTGGTACCACCCCACCACCAAATCAGACCATACTTAGGGGCTTCTTCAAGGCAAACTTACTTTAGCTTGTAAAAGACCTATGTGAAGCTCCCAGCAGTTCCTCAACTGAGAGGACTTATGCATTCACCTCTGACTTTTACCAGCACCTGGACAGTTGCATAAAAAGTCAGTACTCATAAACTCTAACTATAAAAGTCATGATAAACTCTAGAACAAAATAATTAAAATAAAAAAAAAGTTGCATGAAATCCCCATATCCCTACCTCAAGACTTCACTGAAACATGCAAGCAAGGAACTTAAAACCACTATTAGAAATATAAAGCAGAGGAGGGGCGTGGCTAAGATGTCAGAGAGATAACAGCACTTTTTTGAAGCTCTGCCTAACAGGAATTTCTCTGACAGGAATTTATATTAATATCATTTCAAAAACATCTAAGTTTTCTTTCACCTATATATTTAGATACAGTGGATTATTTTTTTTTCTACAAATGATTCAATTTTTGGTGAATAGAAAGTGAACTATATCCTGTTAGAAGTAAAGCTGCTGAATATAACAGACTCTCTCAGCCATAAGTCATTCAAAAGCCTCTCTCCAGGAAACTTCCATGAAGAAAGAATTACAAACAATTATAACCAGTATTCAAGATCTTTCAATGAAAATGGATAATTTAGAAAAAATCATGGAAAATATGAAGGAAGAAAATAGAAAACAGATCGAAGAATTTAAGGAGATAATTACAAGACACACAGACCAGATAACAGAAATTGAAGAATCTCTTAATGAAATAGATGGAAGACAGCATGAAAAGGATAACCAGATTGACTTCTTACTAAAGCAAAACACCTTACTTTCAGATAAAGTGGAGGACCTAGAGTCAAGATCACGAAGAAATAATATTAGAATATACTGCATACCAGAAAAAAATGGAAGGAAATAACATAATACAATTTTTGAATGACTGGTTACCTAAGACACTAAACCTACCTGAATCTCTCTCTCTTTTGGGATAGAGAGAGCTCGCAGGTCATTGTCAAATATGTATTTGTCAAAAAATCCAAATGCTTCAAGATCCATTATTGCAACATTTTTATGATCTCAAGACAAGGACTTAATCCTGAGAACAGCGTGGTCAGGTAATCCTATACAAATTAGTGGTCAAAACATAAGATTTGACAATGACTATACTTCTACTATAATAACCAAAAGAAAAGCCTGCATTCCTCTCATTACAAATCTGAAGAGAGCTGAAATTAAAACACAAATCATTTTTCCTGCCAGAGTTAAGATACATTTTTCAGAAGGAATAAAAATATTCAATAATCTTGATGACACCTCTGAATATGTGAAAAAGAATACGATTTTGGAAAATATTGAAGATATGGACATCTCGTTACCTAGTTTAAAAAGGCAGGCAACAAATGGTAAAATGTTATCGAACGATAAAACAAGCAAGAAACTTAAGGGTAAATAATACAAATGAAACACTTCCACAATCCCTTCAAATACCAGAATTTTCATTGCTGTAAATCACCTACATCTGGGAAAAACATATATGTTAAGGTAAAAGTCATTTAACCTTTATAAATTATGCTTATGTTTTAAGTTATTTGCTGTTTAAAAGCTTCTAATACAAATACGCTAGAATGATATACATAGACGTTAAAATTCTAATTTTTCCCTTGACAGAGCATATTTTTAGTGGACAGCTGTCTAGGGGTGACTTAGCAATGCCATCGAAATGTTGGTTAAAACAGGAACCCTCTTAATACCAGACACTGTGTGTATATTAGATTCTGATGGTATAGATCGCTCTGATATGCAAAATGAGAGTTCCTCATTTCAGTGCGTTTAAGTGAAATAATACAGCCTCTTTACACATCAGTGGGGTTTCTTTCCTGTTAAATGACATGCTATGCTTACATCTTTTTAGATCTAGGGGATATCAGTTGATGTGATCAACACTAGATAGTTTAAAAAGTATTGGAAATTGTTAGCGATTATGCTAGAGGAGATCGGTATTCTTTAAAAATGCTTCATGGCATTTACGCATACTTGAAAGGTTCATGTCTTTATCAGATGTGGTCTATAAATACATCTGTTGACAAAAAATGTTTTCCTATTGAAAATAGTGGAACATGTATCAAAGAGACATGGGATTTTATATGTTTGATTTCAAGTATACTGGCTAGTGAAATTAGTAAATACAAAGAATTTTATATGTATATAAAACAGGGCAAAGTTGTTTTTTTGTACTTCATATATATGCTTATTGAGTAACATATTCTGTTTTGTTTTCTCTTTCACAAAATGTTCATCATGAGTATCTCATGAACAGTTATCATAACATTCTGCAGACTTCCCAGTTCAAGCTTCTAACCACCAAAATTCAAGTGTAAAAAAAAAAAAAAAAAGAAAAAAAAGACTGTTTCCTCAAGACTTCTCGGAGAGATCTTCACAATACAAGAGTCTTATACATGTTCTCTCACAAAGTCTCTTTCTGTCATATGAACTTTGGTTACATATTCACGTAACCAGAAAATATCACATGAATAAAAAGCAGAACAACTGAATGCTGTATTACATACCAAGGGTGCTGAAGAAAAGTATATAAAAAATGCAGACACGTATAAAGGTACTTCTTATTAACTAATGTTGATGTCTATGTTGTTCCCTTCATAATAATTTTACTGAAGGCATGTTTTACAAAGCAGTTCACACTTGAACAATAGATGGCAGTTGTGAGTAACAGTTACAGTGAGAACACAGGTTAGGTCATTTGGTCCTTTTCGGTTAGCAGAGCAGCAAGCGACAT
Organism: Protopterus annectens; assembly: GCF_019279795.1. Taxonomy (NCBI): domain Eukaryota; kingdom Metazoa; phylum Chordata; order Ceratodontiformes; family Protopteridae; genus Protopterus; species Protopterus annectens. Next base: position 525,607,590 of record NC_056728.1, on the reverse strand, counting down.
GTCCAATGGATATAAAGTCACTGAACTATTTCATCCATCGGGGTTTAATGTGTTGTTTATTATCAAAGTGGGGAACAAATCTAAATGTAGGTTAGGAGAAGAAGCAGTGACTTTGGGGTGGCTATGTATTTTCTGTGCTTTCACCTCGACATTTTCATCCCCAGTGTTACTGATTCTCTGACATGTAGGTGGAGGGCAGTACTGCTGGGATGGGGAAACCAAGGTTACAGGCAGATCACTACAATAAATTAAAAAATACTGTTATAAGAAGGTGAAATGATCTATCACGACAGGCAAAGTACTTGATCCAAAGAAAAGGAAGAAGTTATGTTTGGAGATCTGTCTTAGTTGTTGCAGTACTGCTGCTTTCTCCTCGCTAGTTAGTGGTAGTGGTAGTAGACTGTTGGGGGGGTGGTGCGGAGAGTGGATGGCTGCTCTTGACTTACAGTTGCTACTTTTGTCAGGACATCAAGACAGTTGTTAATTCTAAGGGTAGTCTTCACCTTTTAACTGCTTTTCTATTAAATAGTTTGCATTTTGTTGGACACACAGTGAAAGGTGAAATTTTGACCTACCAAAACCACTTGCAGCTACTTAGGTTGGTGGTACAACATGGCATTTTCACTGATTACTTTTTTTTGTAATGTTAGCTACTTAGCTGTTATCAAATAAGAGACAAATCTGTAGAGAAGATGAAGTAAACAGGGACACTTTTGTAATATTCATAAAATATTGAATGTTTCACTGTTTGTAGGCTACATTTTCTAGCAACAGATATGTTGCGTGATAACCACTGCCACGCTGACCAAAAAATATTGGTCAATTTTGTTAATGTATTTTGTTAAAAAAAAGATAACCAAAGGAAACACATTATTAATATAGCATCTAAAACTGTATTGTCTTTGAATGATAAAAGTTGCAACTTCATTGTATATTTTTATTAATATCAAGTTCCACTGCATAATTTCATTAGACTCACATCTTTGGAAAGCAAAGTTAATGTTTTTAGTGGTTTCCCAGATCTATATAACTGCATTAAGATATATATAACTAAAATATTACCTTGTTCAGTAAAGTTCATTAGAAAGTCTTTATTTTAAATATCTTTAATATCTTAAGAAATTATTTAATATGAATCAGATATGTTTTAAAAACTGGTGACTGTATGTATTATGTAAGAGGGCAATAAACTTGCAGGTTATATATTAATATGTAGATTCTCTTATACAAACTGTCTTGAAAATTGTTTCTCAAACAAACTTCTTAACTTCATAGGTTCTACTTGATGCCCATCTTTCTTTTGTTAAACGAACTGTGTAGGTTAATGCATTTTTTTTACTTAAAGTATTTAGTTAGATATCAAAGTAAATATGTTTCATCTTTTTTCACATAAGTAAATATTAACATAGTTGTGATATCACCGATATGTTCATACAGGATTGTATGTTACATGACAGATTTTCTTATATTTATATATGTACTTCTTTATTGAATTATTGGTTAAGTAGGTTTTGATATAATGTAATATAGTAGCTTAAGATCTGTATTATTATAGAATAGACATAAGCAAATATGAAATACTATGTCATGATACAAGTTTAAGGACAACGTCCTTAAAAATTTGATGATTACATTATTCATGGAAATATATGCTTTTTCACATTACAAAAAACTAGTACAATATTTCAGTTGTATCTAAGATATCTATGTAATGGGAATACTTAGGTAAGCTTAGAACATAATTTGATATAGAGATGAAAGAAAACAGAACTATTGTTTATAAAATGGATATCTCTTGAACAATTCTAGAAATAAGTAAGGTAATATTTATTTATTTATTTATTTATTGACATTTGTTAACCGGGTTAGTCCAACTGGGATTTTGTCCCATTTTCAGTGGAGACCCGAGGAGAAAACCTCCAGATAGTACAATAATAAAAAACATTACAGTAGTATACCAGCACAGGAAACAACAGAAATAAAACTAGTCTTACAGTAGTAACAAATAGAAAACAACCATAACTAGATGCCAGCACAAGTTTTTTTTTTTTTTTTTTTTTTCAGATACTATGTAACTGTGGTAGTGGGGATAGAGTTCAAGGTATGTCCAGGATAGACTGAGTGATTCTAATGTGGTGGGAGGACAGAACTATGTAGGGTCATAGCAGGGGCAGACTTTGGTATTGAGTAGATGTGTCTTAAGTTTCTTTTTAAATAGTGGGGTGTGAGGGATTGAGCGAATGTCAAGGGGTAGTTTGTTCCAAGCAATGGCCACCGAGTGTTTGTAGAGTAACTTACCTACTGACTTATTTGGGTGGTAAATGTCAAGCAATTGTTGATTAGAGGTTCGGAGATGTCGAGATGGGGTGTAGACAGAGACAAGATGAGATAAAGATGGACAGTTGGATGGTTTCATAGTTTCATAGTTTCATAGTATAGTACTAGGCTATCTGCCCTGGGGTATTTTTAAGCCTAGCAATAGTGATGTGGCTTTTTCCACCCCATGAAATGGTACAAAAATGTACAGAATAAGTTTAGAATACTGTGCCTCTGTCTAGTGGTGACACAATGAAGGTCCCCTTATATAATAGAATTAGTTTACTGTGCCCCTGTCTAGCAGTGACACAAACGTGACCCCTGGGGTAAACTTACGATCTCCCATCCACTCATCAAGATTTCTCTTGAAGAGAGTCAGTGAGGGGCTCTGCCTAATACGAACTGGGATCTTGTTCCAAAGCATGGGAAGCCTCTGGGTTATGAATCTATCCCTCCAGCATGTCCTATTCATACTTGTGCCGAGGTTTAAGTCTTTAGCTCCCGTGGTCCTGATGGATTTGGATTTTTTGAGGTGGAGCATGTCCATCAGATCCTGATTTGACATGGCCTTGTACGTCAGGCAGAGATCACCTCTGAGCAGGCGGTATGCTACTGAATAGAGCTGAAGTTTCTTTAGTCTGGCAGAATAAGACATATGTTGGAGACCCTTGATCCTCTTGGTGAGGTACTTTTGTGGTCTCTCCAGCTGTTGCAAATGCCGGGTGAGGTACATACCAAATGGGGCATTGTACTCAATCATGGGTCTGATGAGGGAGGAATATAGGGGTACAATGACATCCTTGGATCTGGATGTGAATCCCTTCATGATGAGGTGTGCAAGGTAGAATGTTTTTCTAACCACTTTGGCAACGTGGGTGTCAAATGAGAGGTCGCTGTCGACTTGGGTCCCTAGGTCTCTGATTACTTTTTCCGTACTCAGTGGGGTGCTGTCTATGTGAGAATTTGTGGGTACTTTGTTTTTCCCAAAGGGGATGACTATACATTTTTTGGCATTTAGTTTAAGGCCGTGACTCTGGCACCAGTTATCCGTTTCTGTGAGGCCTTTTTGTAGGATGTGTGTGTCTGCTGGTGTATCGACTATGGTGCCTAGTTTGCAGTCATCTGCGAACTTTGTCAGCCACAGCCCTCCCATGTTTGCTTTAACATCTGAGAAGTAAATGCCGAACAAGAGGGGTCCCAGGACATATCCCTGTGGGACACCACTTGTGACTGGCTTTGAGTCTGACATTGCTCCAGCGATTTTAACTTTATGGGTTCTGTCCTTTAGCCAGTTTGCAACCCATCTAGTGACATAAGGGTTTACTTTTAAGCTGTTGAGCTTATCTATGATGCCTGAGTGGGGTATTGTGTTGAAGGCCTTAGCCAAGTCCAGGTATGCTGTATGGACTGCTTTGCCCTCATCAATGGCTCTAGTGACTGTTTCAAAAAGTCAACCAGGTTTAAAAGGCAGGATCTGCCCTTTACAAAGCCGAACTGGGTGGGGTCAAGTGTCTGTAGGTCCCCTATGTCTCTGTTTATGAGTTCCATAATGATTCTTTCCATAGCTTTGCAGACCAGGCTGGTTAAGCTTATGGGGCGGTAGTTTCCAGGGTCTGTAGAGGCACCCCCCTTGTGGAGTGGGACCACTGTTGCTGTACGCCAGTGTTCAGGTACATATCCCGAAGTAAGGCTAAGGTTAAATAGCATTTTTATGTGTGGGTTTAGCTCCTCTTGGAGTTCACGTAACACGCAACCTGGGATACTGTCAGGTCTTATTGATGCTGTGTTTTTTTCTTTGTTTAGGGCGGTTCTCACTTGGACATCTGAGATGACAGGGAGATTACATTCAGCTGGGATAAGTATTTCTTCTTTTGGGGGTGAAGGAGGGGAGAAATTTGCACTGAACCTGTCAGCCAGAATGTTGGCAATATCTGTGGGTTCAGTGTATTTTTTGTTGTTTTGAACCAACTCTGAGCATATCTGAGGGTTTCCGCCCAGGTTTCTAATATAGCTGAAGAAGGCTTTGTGGTTATCTTTAGTGCCCTTAGCGATTTTTCTCTCAAAGTTGGCCTTGGATGTTTTTATGAGAGAACGTAGTTTTTTGCTAATGTTGATCAGAGATGTCTTCCCTTCATGGGATTTTGCTCTGATGTGCAGTAGCTTCCTTCTCTTGTTATACAATTTGTTTATGGCTGAGGTCCACCAGACAGGATGCTTACCTTTGGTGGAGAGGGACTTGGATTTGTTTGGGATTGCATGATCCATGCATTCTTGGAGATGTCCATAGAAAGCATTTGTGAAGGATCCGGCATTATGGGATGTGGTATCCACTGGCACAGTGGGCTTAAAGGATACCATCTCAGTCTTAAGAAGAGTGAAGTCTGCTTTTGAGAAGTTTTTCACTGTGGTCTTTTGTGCTGGGGGTGGAGGTGGGATATGTATATCCAGGGTGATTAGTGGTCAGATCTCACTAGTGAGGGGTATACTTCCGGTGTGGAGCATTTTGTCCCCATGTTTGTGATGACCAGGTCTAGTATATTATCTCTCCTAGTGGGAGAGGTGACCAGTTGTTCCAGTGCATTTGAATTTATGAATTCCAGGAACCTTTGGGCTAGGGTATTAGGGCTAGAATAATGTACCCAATCTATGTTTGGGTAGTTGAAGTCTCCCAGTATGATGGTATTTTGTGATACATTCATATCCTCCAATGTCTTCAGGAAGGCTGAGTGGGGTTCTTGAGATTGGGAGGGTGGTCTGTAACATGCTACCAGTTGTATAGCAGTTTTGCCTATGGTTAGTTGCACCTGTATGGTCTCTGATGCTTCATGTGTTGCTACTAACCTGGAGGTGTGGGTGTCCTTGATGAATATGGACACTCCCCCTCCCTTTGTGGTTTGGCCTGGGTTTTAGGGCCGAAAAGCATGATACGAGGTATAGCCTGGTAGCGCTGGGGTGCTCTCAGGAGCCTTGAACCTGGTTTCAGTTACTGCACAGACGTCGATGTTCTCCATGCTGAGGAGTGCATCAAGTGCCTGCATCTTGAGATTTAGACTTCTGGCATTGAGCAGCATTACCCTTAGTTTTTTTCCATTTTTGTTTTCTAAGGAGGTGGGTTTGTCTTTTGAGCCTTGCCTAAAAAAGGCACTATGGGGGTGGCAAAAGCCTTAGCCAATATCCGGAAGCCCAGTGGTGACAGGTGTAAGCCATCCCTTGAGAAGCAGTGTGGCTTGTCCAACATGTCATCCCAGGCAGACAGACATTGGATCCCCTTATAATGACACCAGTACTTGAGCCAATTGTTAAAGCTGATCATCTTGTCTTTGTATTGTGGTATCATTCTTGGTGAGGGCAAGATGCTGCTCAGGGTCAGGGTCTTACCAGCCTGGGCTACATAATCGGAGAGCTCCTCTATGTCTCTTTTCATGTAGTCCAGGGAGGTACGTCTCAGGTCATTCACACCAGCATGGACAATGACGGAGTCATATTTGTACTTGCTTTGGAGTGACCTGAGTGCGTGTGTTATGTGGTGGATCTTCGCTCCCGATAGACAGCTCACAGTCACCTTCTCCTTGTTCAGCCTGGTCAGTGGGACATCAGTGTGTCTGACTATAGAGTCAACTATTACTAGTGTATCAGGCAAGGTGTTTGGCCTTAAGGGCTGTGATTGGTTGACACACTGATTTATTGAAGTATGTGTTGCATGTGTTTTGTTTTGAGGTGGTGGATTTTTGGATGTCTGCTTTGGGAGCCTCTGTTGTTTTGGTAAGTTTTTTATTAGAGCCTCCAAGTATGTCTTTGTGTTTTCATGTGTTTGGTTTGCAGTTGTGGTAGGTCTATGTGGGACTGGGATTGTTGTGTGTGTGGTTGCCATCTCCTCCTGTCTGGTCATGCCAGCCCTGAGTTGAGAGAGTTCAGCCTCCAGTTTGGCTATATAGTTACATCTCTCACATGTATTTGTGTTTGTTGGGCGGAGGAGAGGGTTGTCTGTGTACATGAGACAATTGTAGCATTGTCTCAAGATACCCAGATTGACCAGCTGAATTGGAGACGATGCCAGTAATCTACCACTCGACATGCTAGAACAGTATATGGGAGTGCTGTACCTTTAAGGGAAGTGGATATTCACAGGGGTGGTAAGTAGATGTAGTGCTTTACTTAGTACGAGAGTGCTTACTTAGTAGAGAAGTACTGAGAACAAGTGCTAGGCTTATAATATAGTGAGTAGTCTGGTTATACCAAGAGTAGAGCTTCCTTAAGGGAAAATTTGAAGAGCAGACTTGGCGGAGCCAGAAAAAGTTTAACCTTGCCGGCGCTGCGCTATATGCACAACCGCGCAAAGCCGTGCAAACGCGGATTTTAAACAGTGAACTACAAAAGAGCTAGAAATGGTCCAAAACAACCAATTACTACAGCTTCTTGTGCTGAGGTCACTTCCTACAGGGACAGATAGGCTGCTCAAGGCTCCCCACTCCCACTGGTGAGCAAAGAAACTTCCTTCTATCCAAGTAAGGGAATGGACAACACAGGAACTACACCACAGCCCAGAATACAGCAATGCCTGTAAACTGGTCTAAACTAGTCGAGGAGAGGTGGGAAAACAAGGATTATTTTTTTTGTTTTTTTGGTAGAAATACACAGAAAATGCAGAAACAGTGATAAATTAGATACACAGGCTAGCACACTTTAGTGGGCAGCCTCCACAGTTAAATTAAACAAACAAACAAACAAACTTTCGATCAAATTCGACTAAAATGTAACTTTAAGTGCAGATTTTAAAATAATGCAGCAAACAGTTAAAAAACAGTTCAAGCTAGTACAGAAGCTATTCCAAGTGAAAAAAAAAGCAAAGATACTTAAATCCAGAAAGTAGTCGCTTTTCTGAGTTCCCTGCTGCTAGGACCACTCTGCAGAACCACGAGGAGCTTGTCTGAGTGTAGCATGTGAAACTGATAGAGATGTAGTAGTTGAGGGAGTTCTAGCCAGTGTAGAGACTTTAAAGCAATGCAGTGGTGTGTGTTATTTGGGGAGTTGGTGATGAATCTGGCTATTTTGTGGTAGGATTGTTGGAGTTTATTCAGGGTAGTTTTTTGGATATTTGTTATAACAGGAGCAGCATAGAGGAGTGAGGGGAGGAGAAGTGCTTGTCCTAGGGTGAGTCTAGCCTCGGGACTGAGCTATTTTTTGTTTCGGTATACTAGACCTAATTTCTGATGTGTTTTCTTTATACATTGTTGTATGTGTTGATTGAATTTTAATTCATCATCGATAATGACTCCTAAGAGTTTTGTGTGGGTGACAGGTAGGATAGTAGTGTTATTGCGAGACTTAATGACAAAGGAGGATTTATGATGATTAAGAGAGTGGGGCAGGAGGAGTAGGAGTTTGGTTTTAGTAGGATTGAGAATCAGTAGATTTTCTGAAAGCCATTTTTCAGTGGAAAGTAGAGCTGTTTGGGTTAGGGAGTTTAGGTCAGAGATGTTGTTGGCTGTAGAAATGATTGTGGAGTCATCTGCATATTGTATGAGTGATGACTGATGACATGAGGTGAAGAGATCATTGATGAAGATGTTGAATAAGACAAACCAAAAAGAATCACTGTTCCAATGTTCACCAAAACACCAAAAATACAGAACAGATGGAAGAGGCACAAATCCGTAATCCACACGAATCCCTTTATTAAAACGACTCTTCAGTTCAATAAAACGCAGAAACAATAAGTTTGACTATACAGTCCACTAACGCGATTTCACCAGCACTGCGTTTTCGTTTAAACCACTTCATCAGATGGAGACAAATGCATACCTACACAAAAACCACTCCTTATATATTCATCAAAATAATTAAACAATTAGTTAATTAAAGGGAACAAGATACTTAAACATTTAAAGGGGTAAGACATAATGCATACAACACATACATTAAAATATATTATAATGGATTCCCCTCACACTGACCTGATACACTAATGGATTAATAAATTAATATTATTATCAAAATTTAATAAAAACTTTATAATAACTTAATCTAATAAAACAAACTAAATTATTTAATACAACCAGCAAAAGCATTACAGCTTGTGGTATCCTATACTACCAACACTTTAATGTAAACTGATTTTAATACACATTTAAAATAAGATAAAATATAGAAAAAATAAAAAAAACATAAAATGAAAACACTTAAAGCTTAGCTGATCTCAGCTTGAGTACAGGTGCTAAAGAGATGGCATCATTTAGACCTGGAGGTTTATTCGCCTCCAAGGAAAGCTGCCACAACAGCTCTTTATACTCAATCGAAGTTTCCCATAGCCCACCTCTTACATCCTTTTCCACTACTTCCAACACAAAGAAGCTAAATTTAGCTTCCTGGCAAATTAATTTATGTCGGTATAAAGCATTATCAGTACAGTTTGTTTTTATCTCATAGTAATGCTCATAAATTCTATTTTTTAGCTTTCTTTCCGATTTCCCTATATAAAATGCATCACAATGATCACACAAACCTAAATAAACTATCCCAGAGGTGTGACAGTTTGCAAAATATTTGCTCTGGATCAGTCTGTCCCTGCTCTCTAAAAAAATTGTTTGCTTAGTACAAATAAATGGGCATTGGGAACACCTTCCACATTTAAAGGTTCCTAGTTTCCCTTCCTTAACTTTTTTCATACCGTATTTACCTTCCAGAATAGTCTTTAAGCTTTTGCCCCTTCTATATGTACATTTCAAAGGTTCTTCAAAGATACATTTCAAATCCGAAATCTGACCAAACCTACACCATTCTTCCTCCAAAATCTTCCTAATTCTAGGTGTACTACCATTATAATCAACTACAAAATTGCCTGTACCCTCACTGTTAAGCTTTGTAGATTTCATCTCATTCAAGACAAAATTTGAACCCAAAATGGGTTTAAATTTGTCATATCTACCCTCCCTAACTTCTCTTTCTATAGGCTCAATAAGATCTTTAGGGTAGCCTCGATCCATAAACATATTGTGCAAAATCTTACATTCAACCTCAAAATCACTCTCCCTTGATGTCATACGGCTACCCCTCACATATTGTCCCTTAACAATACCTTTTTCTGATGGTAAGGGTGAGCACTATTAAAAGCCAAATAAGAATTCGAAAATGTTGGCTTTCTAAAAATCTTAGAATAAAAACAACCCTCACTTTTGTCTATAGAAATATCCAAATAATTTAAAAATTCTTTATCCTTATTATAAGTAAATTTTAAAAAATCAGTGGACTCTGAGATATACTTAAAAAATTCTAAAAATTCATCCATCGTGTCCACCCATAAAAAGCACATATCATCCAAGAAACGCTTGTAAAATTTCCAATTATGGGCATATTTTGAATTAATAATAAATTTTTCTTCCCAAGTTGTTAAAATAATATTAACATATGTGGGGGCACATCTTGCACCCATCCCTACTCCCTGAATCTGCTTAAAAAATTCTCCCTCATAATGAATAAAGTTGTTGTTTAAAACTAATTCCATAAAAACTAGGATCAAATAAAATTCATTATTATTAAATTTACCATAATTTATCAGGGCTTCTTCAAACCACATCATCCCCTCATTATGGGGTATAGATGAAAAAGGTCCACTATATCAATAGTTATAAAAGTAATATTGTCATCATACAAATCCTGAGTTATACTACGCAAGAGGTCCCAGGAGTCTTTAACAGTCCCCTGGCCTCCCATAGATAAAGACTTGAATAAGAGGGGACCCAAGATAGAACCTTGTGGAACACCAGTGGAGATAGGTAAGAAAGGAGAAGTGGAAGAGAGCCATTTAACTGATTGTTTGCATTCAGAGAGATAGCTAGCAAACCAGTTGAGGGTGGAGGTGGAGAGGTGAAAGTTTGTAAGTTTAGAGAGTAGTAGTGGGTGAGACACTGTATCAAAAGCATTGGAGAGGTCTAGAAAGAGACAAGAAGTAAGTTTATTGTTGTCCAGAGATTCACCAATGGTGTGAGTGAAGGAGAGTAGAGCAGTAGTTGTGCTGTGAGAGGGGCGAAAGCCATGTTGAGTAGGGGTGAGTAAGTTTTGATTGAGAAGGTGATCAATAAGCTGGGTGTGGATACATTTTTCTAGTATCTTAGATAATGGGGACAGTATGGCAATAGGTCGGTAGTTTGAAGGGTCAGTGGAGTTACCTCCTTTGTGGAGAGGGATAGCGTAGAAGGATTTCCAAAGGGTAGGGACAGTAGATTCTAGTATAGATCTATTTATTAATATTGTAACTGGGTAGGCGATGGAGTCAGCAGCAAGTTTGAGGTAGGTAGAGGGTAGTTTGTCAGTAGAGGGGGAGCAGGGTTTGAGTTTGAGCAGTAGAGATTTGATGTAGGAGATGGGAACAGGCTTGAAGTAAAAGGGTGTAGTGTTGGGGGTGGGTGAGGGGTCAGGTAAAGAGGAAGAGGTAGGTTGAGAGGGTAGGAGATTTTGGATGGAGGAGATAAAATGTGAATTAAGTAGGGTAGCTGTTTCCTCAGGAGTTGTGTTTGGGTAGGGTGAGGGGTTAGAGGGACTACCAGGGTAGAGGATGCTGTTGAGTGTTGTCCAAAATTTACGAGGGTTTAGATTATGATTGTTTTGGCCAGAGCTATAGAATGACTTCTTGTCAATTATTGCCTGTTTTTTTAGCAAGATTACATAGTTGTTTGTATTTGAGTAGAAGAGGCGTTTGTTTAGATTTGCTCCAGGCTTTCCAGACACTGTCTCTTTGTTTCATGATAGACTTAGTTCCTTTAGAAAGCCAAGGAGCATGAATGGATTTCACTCGAATCTTCCTAGAGGGAGCTAGGGAGTCCAGAGTATTTAGGAAAATGCTGTTAAAAGTGTTAACAGACTCATTTAGAGGGAGTTGTTTAAGGATGGACCAGTCTATGTTTTGTAGTAAGGAGTTAAACTGTGAAGGATTAAATGTAGATAGTTTTCTACAAAATTTGAAAAGGTGAGGTTTAAGTGTGTGAAAGTTGTATCTTAGAATGGAGGTAGGGAGATGGTCGCTAAGGAAGTCTGATAAGGTTGAGGGCTGGTGGTAGTGATGGGGGGTGTTTGTGAGAATCCAGTCTATTATGGAGCTGGAGGCTGAGGATTTGTGGAAGCGAGTCGGTGTAGAAATGAGTTGGTGGAAACCATGAAGATGAATACTATGTAAGGGAGAGTCAGTAGATAGTTTTGCCCAGTCTATATTGACATCTCCAAGAATGAGTGTTTCATAAGGTATGTTGAGGGTGAACCAGGATAGGATGTTTTCCAGTATGGGTATATTGTTGCCCGGAGGAATATAAATGGAAGCTACAGCTAGTTTATTGAAGGGATGTTATCACAATGAATTTGTAATATTACGAAAAGTTAAAAAATAATAAGATATAGGAATTCTTGAAATAATATTCTTTTAAATAATATCATTTAGAAAATTTAATATATAACTTATCTGTTATAATCGCCTCTACATATTTAATCACAATTTTTCTTAACAAATAAGAGTTGTATGTCTTTCTTAAAAGTATATATATTAGTTCTCTATATATAGAAATGATTAAATTCTAGGGTAGTAGTGTTAATTCAATCAATTTATCTGCCACATAGTAATACTTATTCATCCTGGAGAGTTAATAGGTTGTAGTTTGTTGATTCAATAAAATATTAGGTAGTAGCATTGAAGAATGATAATCTTGAGCACTAAGGATGATAGAGGGTGGTATTGATGAGTTTTTCATCAATCCAGGAACTAGATGTCCCATGGGTAGATTTGTATATAGTCATATTTTCATTTTCTCTAAACATTACTTGTTAGTTAAGTCCAAAATAGTATTTATCCATCAAAAGCATAACGTAATCAATGTCTGGGTTTAAATGTCTGTCTTTGAATATAAATAGCCTTAATAACCCTGCTAAAAGAGGAAGGTTAGTCAAATACTTAACATCTAATAAAGCTGACATTATATTTTTGCAAGAAACACATATTATTCAGAAAGATTTAGAAAAATGTCTTTTAAAGGTTATAATATTCTAGTTGAATCTAATTTCCAAACAAAGAGAAGAGGAACCATGATTTTGTGGAAAAATTCATTACCAATACCTAAAATAATTAACAGTTTCTCTGATAAAAATGGTATGTTGTGTCTAGTGGTATTGGAATTAAATAAGAAATATTTTACACTAGCGAATATGTATTGGTTACCTGGTATTGGTGCTAAATTGGCAAATAAATATTTGGAAGTAATAACAGCAAATTCTAAAGGAGATATCACCTTGGCAGGTGATTTTAATTGTATTCTCTCATCTAAAGATACCACTAAAGTTAGCAATGTTAAGATACCTGCTTCAGCCAAAAAAATTATCAATTTTGTCTCGTTATATAAACTAAAAGACATATACATGATCAAAGAACAGGGATCTCTCAATTTCACTCACTTTTCTTATAAATATGGTACTCAGACAGCTATTGATAAAGTGTTTATATCTGATAACTTATTATCGAAGACTCAAGATGTCATGATTACTTCATGCCCTCTGTCCAACCACAATGCCATAATATTTAAAACTAAAATTAAACCAAATGATCTTATTCATTGGCAGAGACTGCCAGCCTATATTATTAAGGTAAGAGGATTCAGAGAATGGTTTATAAAGGAAGTGAACTATTATCTTGATTTTAATAATAATAATAACACAAATAAAGTGTTTATTTGGGACTCTTTAAAATCTTATATATATGAGAAAATAAAAACCTGGTATTTACATAAAAGGAAAGCATGGGATAAAGAATTATTAAATTTACAATTGAAAATTGACACTTTAAAAAAGAATATACACCCCAAAGGAATAGGCTCGAATCTGGAATTAAAACAACTAAATCTCGACTATTTAGAAATCCTTAGCCATAAAGTAGCAATCAATTTAAAAAGGTTAAAATTACAATCATATTCATCTAATCCAAAACATATGCACAGATTAGCAGCTAAAACGAAAAGTTTACTTAAGAGTAAACACATAGTTGAAATATTAGACACATCTAAACACAAATCAAAACCTTCTTCAGATCTAAAAGATATTTTAGAGATTTTTTGTTCATATCATAAAGCAATGAATAAAACAAACCTAATATTTACTAATAACAGTTCAAAAATAGAATTTCTAAAAAATAATATAAATAATAAACTTTCTAAAAAGCAAAATAATAGATTATTTAAATAAATATCATTAATAGAAGTTAAAGAAAGAATACAAAATCTTAAAAATAATAAAGCCACTGGTCTTGATGGCATTATAGGTGAATTATATAATATTTTCCCTGATACCACTTTGATAATATTAGTGAAAGCACTTGAGGAAATTCGAATAAGTGACAAACTTTTTCCTTCTTGGAAATATTTGCTAATCTCTCCCATTCTAAAACAAGATAAGGACCCTAAACTTGTTTCTTCATATCTTCCTATTTCCCTATTAAATATAGATTACAAAATATTTACGTCTATTTTAGCAAACAGAGTACATCAAATGATGCCGACTTTAATAAACAATGATCAGACAGGTTTTATACTGAACAGAAAAGGTCAGGATAATATTATTAGACTTTTAACATTAATAGATTTTGCAAATAAAAAAAAAGAACTATCACTCATTAGTCTAGATCTAGATAAGGCATTTGATTCTATTAACTGGACATATTTATTTATGGTATTAAAAGAATATAATTTCTCCTCGGAAATCTTAAATTTGTTAAAGAAATTATACCAAAGTTCTATAACCTATATTAAAATTGGCACTTTTTTATCTGGCCCACTTGAAATTCTAAAAGGTGCTAGAGAAAGGTTGCCCATTATCCCTGCTATTATTTGCATTAGCAATAGAACCATTTGCTAATTTTATAAGAAACAATGTAAATATAAAAGGTTTTGACATTAATGAGAACTATTCCTCTAAAATTTTACTTTTTGCCGATGACATCTTATTAACTATTGGAAATATTGATTCATCTACTGACCAAATTATTAGATCATTAAAACTCTTTGGGGAAATCTCAAACCTTAGATTTAACCAAAACAAAACAGAAACTATTCTTATTAATAAAAAATTAAATAACACTTTATCTAATCACAATAACTTTAACTGGACTAATGATAAATTGAAGTATCTAGGGATTCATATTCTCTCTAAATGGAAAGACACTATAAATATAAATTATAAAATTTTGTTAAATAAAATTACAGAATACACTAATAGATGGAATAAAATGTTCTTTACTATGGAATAAAGATTTCCCTGATAAAAATGATTCTATTACCCAAAATTATTTTTTTTTCTTCAAACACTATTGGCTCCTCCTTCTAGAAAACAACTTAAACACATAAACACTGTATTAATTAAATTCCTATGATACCCTTAAAAACCAAGGATTAAATACGATTGGCACTATAAAAACTGGATTGAAGGAGGAATTGTTTTTCCAAATTTTGAGCTTTATTCTGATGCCATTATCCTTAATAATGCAAGTCTGTGGTTAAGTCCAAAATACCATTCAAATTGGAAAATTTTACATAAAACAATACTATTAAGTAATTTTGACACTTTTTTCAAAAACATAGACTGCTCTGAAAATATTAAGCTCTTTATTGTAATTAAAGAATTATTCTATAACAATGATCAGACAAATTCACATCTTATTCCTATAATCAAGTATATCTTGCAAAATTTAAAAAAAAGTAACAAGAACCTTTTGAACAATAATTTGTCCATTTTATTGTTTCCAATAATCTTAACCAAGGGATGTTTAGATTCCTTCAACATGGTGAAAATAAAAACTGTGGAAGAAAATGGGTTAATATTCTGGCATCAGTTTTTAGGAAATAATAATGTTCATGACACTACTTACCCTTTTAGCCAGGTATAATATCTCCCAAAATAACTGGTAAAATATACAAATCTTCAGAGAATATATTTTAACGGAATCTAAAAGATATAATTTTTCTGGTATAACAGACCTTCCCAAAAAGTTATCCATCCTCTTTGAATTCACCAATATAGGCTACCATAATGGTATCTCATTGTCAAGATTTTATAGTATTCTTAAGTCTGATTTAATAATATTGGAAGACAACTTATGGAAATATATGAACAACTTCAATAACTCACAAATACATAAGAATGATAAAACTTTAATTCTCAGATCTGTTTATTATACATCTTCATCCACATATTGGAAATTTTTTACATGTAAATTTATCCATAGAAGTTGTATTACACCACAAAAAGCCACTAGAATAAGCAAGAAAGATATTAATAGATGTTGGAGATGTGAGGAGCTAATAGATGCCAATTGGGCGCATATGTTTTTAGAATGCAGAACAATAACAACATTTTGGATGGAATTTAAAAATTTCATTAAAGTTTTGTGGTCGGACAGATGCGAGATCTCTGATTCTATGATACTTTTTAATGCACCAATGCCAAGGTATGTTCCACTGAATCAAATGAACCTTCTTTGGACTCTACTTGCTATAGCAAAAAAAACTATCACTAGAAATTGGAAATGTAAAAATAACCTCTCATTTAAGGAATTTATATCTCTTACTAAGATTACTTGTAGTAGGGAATTACAAACAGCTATGTTACATTCCTCAAATGTGACTCACAAACAAATTGCCTGGATAAAGCTTAAAAAACTATTAGACAAAATGTAATATTATTGAAGATTTGGTAACTATTTTGGACTCTGTATATAGTTTGTGTTAAAATATGGTATTACATTGTTTTTTAGAACTGTATGAAATTATTTATACTATCGAAAATCAATAAAAATAATTAAAAAAAGAAATATAAAGCAGAGTATGAATTTACAGCTGCTACAAATTTTGAAGAAAACTGCAAATTATTTTTCAGTTATGTTAGAAAATTAAGGAACAGTGTCCAACAATGCACTGACCTCATCTATAATAATATTATGTGTTTTGTCCCTAAGGATATAGCTAGTGCATTAGCAGTCAAATGTGTTGCTAACTTTATTTCCTACCCACATTGTTCCCCCCACTATCCATGACAATTTAATTTGTACTTATCCATGTCAAAAGCTAAAAGTAATACGTCCATGAGACCGGACAACACACCACACTGTATTCTCATCAGTGTCAGGAATGCACTATCTGAGCCTGCCTTTAAACTTTCAGCTTGGCTCTATCTAAAGCTTTTTATCTTGATGTCTAGAGAACAGCACTGTGACTCACCTACAAAAGGGTAGCCCAAGACCCAAGTTATTATAGAACCATCAGCTTTGTCAGCCTTATATGTAAAACCAAGGAACATCTCATGGCAGCACTCATTTATCCAGACCTAAACAACTTAACTGATCTATATCCCAGTCAGTTTGGTTTTGTGAAGTGTGGATCCTATCTCCTGAACCTATTAAGCTTCTTTGAAAAGGTTACAGGGGCTGTGGGCAGTCATTTTTCTGTGCATACTGCTTATCTTGACATGGCCATGGGCCCCTAGCAAGTATTTTGAAAAAACTAGACAAGTTTAGTGCAAATCCATACAATTTTCACTGGACTACAAACTGACTATCCAAGAGATCCTAAGTTGGGAAAGTTGCTGCTTCCCTGATAGAATGTAAACTTATAACTAGTGGGTTGCCACAGGAATCATTTGTCATTTATTTTGCAGACATTCAAGCAGTAACATAGCTATGGTAGGGTGAGAGGAGTAGCTGCCCCAAGTGCAAAGTATTGAGGAGGTGCGATCAGCGGATCCATATCCGTCTTTAATGCAATACTATCGGTATTGCATTTGTGGTCAAATCAAAGTACTCTAGCTCTCATTGTGTGGTGTAAACTGTAATAACTGCTACAGTTTAAAAGTAAAAAATAAATAACTAGAATAAAAAAAATGGGTACTATAGCATTCCATGCAGGTGGGGTATAAACTGTAGCAACTGTTTGCCACATTACAGTTTAAGAAGAGGAAATGTTCTACAGTTTAAAAAGAGGAAATGTTTTCTTTTTTTTAAAACTAAAACATGAACCCCATACTGATCTACGTAGGCAGCGTATAAACTGTAGCAATTGTTTGCAGCATTTGTAGCAAGCAGTTTGATGAAGCTTAAAAAAGTAATTTTTTAAAACTAAAACGTGAGCATGGCAGCCCTCCATGCAGGCAGGGTATAGTAGTAAACAGTGGTGGCTGGTGACTTCAAATCAAAGGGGGGTTGCAGGAGACAGCTGAATGGGTGGGGTCAATTGGGAAGGGGTGTGGCCAAATAGAAAGGGGAAGAGCCATGCTCAAAACCACAAAAAACTAACTAAATACACTGCCCTGGGTGCCAAACCATCATTATGAGAGTCTAATCAAGACAAAATGAAGTGTAGAAGAATAAAAATATTTCAATGCATTGGCTGCATGACAGCTTACTTAATATCTAGATGGAAACAAAAAGGTTGTGAGGCATGAAAAAATAAATTACTTTTTAAATACATTAATGGAATGCCAGTCAAAATCAAGTATAAGAAAAACAAGCAGCACTCAACTCAAACCAGTTCTTGCACTGCAGTTCTAATTATAATTTATATTCAGCTTTATTAAAGTACCAAGTAACATGCTAAAAGTAGAAATCTCTGATGCCCCCACTTGTAAAAATGTTTCTTATCCTAAAAAAGACCTGCTGCCTGACAACTATCTACTTGTTTCATGGGAAAACATGATCAAAGTAAAAAATGAAAAGCAAACAAGAAATAAGCTCCAGATACATTGCTTAAAAGGATTACTCTACAGGTTACGGACCACACGATTGGCATTCTGTTTAGTTTACGGGTAAAGCCTGCTGAGATGACTGGAAGTCTCCAAGTGTAATGAGCTTCTTAAAATAATGTAATCTGTCCTTTATTACAAATACTGTCATATGCATTTAAATACCCAAGGCTTCTACATTATCTAGTTAAGTATTCTCTACATAGCAACAACAGAAAGGCTTTCAATGTCGGCAATTCTTTAACAGTATGCTTATTAAAGCTTACTTGCATCTTATGATCTCAGCAAAGCTTACCTGGTGGTCATTAAAGTATTGCTACTTAAACACAGAGCAACAGGCACTTTGATTAATAAGCATAAATCAACAGTACAAAAAATATGAGAGAAACCAGACCATTCTGCAAAAATCAAAGACAGATGAAAAGCCACTCTAGTACTTGTGTCTACCTTGGATGGGGGGGATACTCTGCACATTTACACTGCATAACTACTCCTTGCCTTGCTTCAACACATCCAGAGTCACTACATGGAGGAGTGGGGTGCAACAAGTATGTCACAATTTGAAATGTCTCTGGCTGACTGTGATGGCCCTGACACATTTGTCATACCTCTCAACCTCAGATCAAGAAATGGACAAAGCCATACAAAGAAGTGAGACAAAGGCCCAAAAATAAGGACAATTTTTAAATATTGCTCTTATAAACTTAGAAAGATGATAGAATAGGTCTTGCATTAGTATTCATTTTCTGAATGGTATGAAATCTGAAACTCAAATGTCTGTCATTATTTTCTAACTTCAGTCTTTAATGATTTGTCACTAATTTGCCAAAAAAACACAATTTTATGAAAAATGGGCCAACAATGTGATGTAAAAATATAAAATAGCCACACAATACAGCTGGGAACCTGTCAAAGAAGGGACACTTTAATATTAGTACTGCTAACTTGAGCAGCTGACAAAATAAAAGAATCTACATGCATTTCTGAAATAAAAGTAATCTATAACTCTGATTATTACAGTTATTTCTTAATTGTAAACCCTTCATGTTTTCTTCCAAAATTGCTATTTTGCAGAGGGATTATTAGGGAGAAGAGCAACATTTTGAGCCAGAATCAGGGACAGTTGAGAGGTTTGGCTATGCCTAATTCTATAAAGCAATTTATTTGCATGTACCTCTCAACCTGTTAATGCAATAATTCTGGACAAGGCCAAATATATTGGGGGAACATATAAACAGTACTAAATATTGCTCTTGTATAAACTGAGACAGTTGATAGAACAACAGGTCTTACTTTAGCATGCATTTTTCTGAAGGTTATGAAGTCTGAAACTCAGTGTGTCATTATTTAGTGACTTAATTCCTAAATGATTTGCCAGAAAACCACAAATTTTATGAGGAACAAACTAAAAATAAGAAGCACAAATCTTTTCATTCTTTGAAAATCTGGACAGTTGGGAGGTGTAGTTCATCTGGGGCTGTCTTTAAGTTTGCCGCCCTTCCCCCTCACAAAATCATGGTCGAATGGAGCCTCCCCCTGCAGCCATTCCAATGATCTATTACTTGGCTATTTCACTCCATTTACCATTAGGGTTATCACCTATCCCACTTTGCGAGGGACAGTCCCTCTTTGGGCAGTTGTGTCCTGGCAAAAAATATTAAAAATGGCAAATGTTCTGAGATTGTAGGACATAATTATGTCCCATATTTTATGTAATAGTTGCATAAAATAGTTATTTCTGAATCTAAAATACCTAAACGTTACAAGAAACAAAATAAGTAACTAAACTGCTACAAGAATAAGCTTTTATTTAGGCAAAAGAGTAAAGTTCTATCCTTTGTACTGAACATGGGTATGTGTCAGCCTGTAAAATCTGATGTGTGTCCTGAAAATGTCCCACTTTGGCCATTTGAAAAGGTGGCAACCCTATTTACCATAAACACTAATGTGCATACTGATTTACTTCTATGATGATTTGGACTTCATTTGAAAGTTTTATTTTGCATTTTACAGCACAAACGCTAAGACATCTGCTAAACAAACTTAGCATTAAAACTTCTCTGCCTTTGAAACTCACATTCATTGAAACAGCAATGAAACCCACATTCAAAGAAAATACATTTTACCAGTGGCAGAACTGCCCAATTCAGAACATCTTTCCAGTAAACAATGAAACAAAATGCATGCACCCATAATGACAAAACTGCCCAGTTCAGAACATTTCCATCAAAAAAGTCTACTCAAACTTCTACAGTCCACCATTATCAGTAAATATGCACAATTCTACAGTCCACCATTATCAGTAAATATGCACAATTCTACAGTCCACCATTATCAGTAAATATGCACAATCTCTGAAGAAGTAAAAAAGTCATCTAAATAATTCCACATTAAATAAATCTGTAACTAATGAAGAGGTTGCTGCTAGCAAACACCTTTATATTTCATGGTTTCATCGAAAATAAAGTGTCTGATGCCCCTGAGGAATAAATTGCCTATATTACATTAAAAATGATAAGCTAGTAATATTGCAATAGGAAATGGATAGCAAACTGATAACAGGCTCATAGTTAGTATCTTAACTTTTTCAGTACGACAGTATTCACCCGTTGTGGGAGTAGAACCAACAACCTTCTGCATCAAAAGCAAGTACACAACCTGTTGTGCTATTAACAATGCAAGCTGACTAGCATAAGCAGCACTAAACTTCTCTTCCCCTGCAGCTCTTAGCTCCTTGTAAAATCTACTTAATACTCAACTGCATCTCAACTTCGCAGCACAAGAAATCTGGAAAAAGCCAAATTTATTGGGGGGGGGTCAAAAGCCCAAAAACCAGGGACACATTAAACATTGCTTGTATAATCTTGGAAAGTTGCTAGAATAAAATGCTGTGTTACCACCATAAATTTTACTGTCAAGGTCCCTGTGCAAAAGAGTCAGAGCAACGTACCACTATGCCAAATCAGCTGCTTTATGAAAGAAAAATGCTGTGTTACCACCATACATTTTACTACCAATGTCCCTGTGAAAAACAGAGCAAAATATCACTATGCCAAATCACCTGCTTTGTGAAAGAAAAATGCTGTGTTAACACCATACATTTTACTGCCAAGGTCCCTGTGCAAAACAGTCAGAGCAACATACCACTATGCCAAATCAGCTGCTTTGTGAAAGAGCAGAAGACTGAAACTTAAATGGCTATTATTTAATGAATTCAGTTCGCACCATAGCTGTCAACCTCTTAGCACAAAACACCTGGACAAACCCAGTAATGAGGGAATATAGCCCTCAAACATATTCAGTGAATTCAGTTCTTGCCATAGCTGTCAACCTTAGCACAAAAAAACCCGGACAAAGCCAATAATGGGGTAATACAGTCCCAAAAATAAGGTTAAATTTCAAATATTCATCTTATAAACTTTGAAAATTGCTAGAATAAAAGGTTGTGTTACTATGTATTTTCTGAAGAATATGAAGTCTGAAATTCAAATGCCTGTCAATTTTACTTCTGATGGAACAAAAACAATTTTCAGCAGAGGCCCAGGGAGAAATACTGCAGACACATGTCTTTGTAAAATGGCAGGACACCAGAGCAAATCCACACAAACACAAGGATGAGATGCAGACTCCACACAGAAGGCACCCCAGAAAAGAATCAAACCAGAAAACCTATAGCTGTGAGGCAACAATGCTACCACTGCACCATTAAATATGTAAGGAATTAAACATTCAGAAACCTGAAGTCTGAAATTAAAATGCCTGTCAATTTTATTTAACATTTGTTAATCAGGACAGTCTGACTTGGAACAAAAAAACAATTTTCAGCAGAGGCCCAGGAAGAAATAATGCAGACATGTCTTTGTAACATGGGAAGACACAAAAGCAAACCCACACAAACACAGAGAGAAGATGCAGACCTCACACAGAAGGCACCCCAGTCAAAAATCAAACCTGAGAACCTGCAGCTGTGAGGTAACAATGCTACCACTGCACCATCACATATCAATCATTGCAACATTTAGAAACCACAGATATTATGAGGAACAGATCAGATCAAATATGAGGCAAAAATCTGCAATTTTTTTACAAATGGTGGTGGGTAGGGAATTCAGGTCCTTAACACCTGCATACAAGGTACAGGGTTCAAGCCTGAGGTATTCACACCACCATGAGTTTGTTCTAACCACCAGTATATAACAACTGGGACATTCACACACCCACACCCACACAGAAGGCACCCCAGAAAAGAATCAAACCAGAAAACCTATAGCTGTGAGGCAACAATGCTACCACTGCACCATTAAATATGTAAGGAATTAAACATTCAGAAACCTGAAGTCTGAAATTAAAATGCCTGTCAATTTTATTTAACATTTGTTAATCAGGACAGTCTGACTTGGAACAAAAAAACAATTTTCAGCAGAGGCCCAGGAAGAAATAATGCAGACATGTCTTTGTAACATGGGAAGACACAAAAGCAAACCCACACAAACACAGAGAGAAGATGCAGACCTCACACAGAAGGCACCCCAGTCAAAAATCAAACCTGAGAACCTGCAGCTGTGAGGTAACAATGCTACCACTGCACCATCACATATCAATCATTGCAACATTTAGAAACCACAGATATTATGAGGAACAGATCAGATCAAATATGAGGCAAAATCTGCAAATTTTTTACAAATGGTGGTGGGTAGGGAATTCAGGTCCTTAACACCTGCATACAAGGTACAGGGTTCAAGCCTGAGGTATTCACACCACCATGAGTTTGTTCTAACCACCAGTATATAACAACTGGGACATTCACACACACACACACACACACACACACACACCCACACACACACACACACACACACACACACACACACACACACACACACACACACACACACACACACACACACACACACACACACACACACACCCTTACCTTCCATAGCGTGATACACACCCTTACCTTCCATAGCACGATACACACTCACACACCCTTACCTTCCATAGCGTGATACACACACACACACCCTTACCTTCCATAGCATGATACTCACACACCTTTACCTTCAATAGCGCAACACACACACACCCTTACCTTCCATGGAGCGACACACACACACACCCTTACCTTCCACAGCGTGACACACACACACACACACACACACACACACACACACACACACACACACACACACACACCCTTACCTTCCATAGTGTGATACACATACACACACACTTACCTTCCATACTGCGATACACACACACACACACACACACACACACACACACACACCCTTACCTTCCATAGCATGATAGACACACCCTTACCTTCCATAGCATGATACACACACCCCCTTACCTTCCATAGCGTGATACACACACCCTTACCTTCCATAGTGCAATACACACACACACCCTTACCTTCCATAGCACGATACACACACACACACACACACACCCTTACCTTCCATAGCGCAATACACACACCCTTACCTTCCATAGCGTAATACACACACACACACACCCTTACCTTCTACAGCGATACACACACACACACACACACACACACACACACACCCTTACCTTCCATAGCGTGATACACACACACCCTTACTTTCCATAGCACAATACACACACACCCTCAACTTCCATAGCGTGATACACACACACACCCTTACCTTCCATAGCGCGATATAGGTTCCATAGCTGTCCGTGATCCATATAGCTGGGCCATGAAATCCATATCCATAGCTGGCGCGTCCTCGCACATAGGCGAGATCCCCAACGAGACTCGCACATCCACCACGTGAGATCCCCGACGAGACTCCAGCCTGCTGATGTTGCAGTCCGAGTCCGATCCGTTCTCAGCGACAGTCTATGCAGTTAAAACTGCATAGACTTCTGGGAGATCTGCTCTTACATGTTTCCCAGTCCGGACTGCTGCTGAAACAGTCTGCGCATGCTGCAGACTGTCTCAGCAGCAGTCCAGACTAGTGCACATGCGCGAAAGTCCGTGATTTTTAAATTGTTTTTATCTTTTATTTTCTTTTATTTTCTTTATTTTACAGCTCGGGGGCTGCAGTCCGGCAGTCCAATAGCATGGGCCACCCCTGGTAGTAAACCATTTGCTACATTTTAAATGAAGAAATTATTTTTTTAATAAAATATGTTGAAGCAGGGTTGGGGGGGCAGGGAACAGAAATAGCACTTGTTATTTTTCTTTTGTTCTTCACTTGAACAGCTGACAGGGTGGGGCGCCCAGGGAACTGGTTGAACCAAATGTGCTTCTGCATCCAAGCCAAGCTAGTATCCCAGAAGCACGTTTGCAAAGTTTGGGGATGACTGGAAACTAGGTGCCATTATCCACTCATCCACTGATACAAAACAGCTCCAGCAAGGGGCAGGAATATACTGCATACATGCATGGTGTATCAAAAGAAGTCTCAAATTAAATTTAAATAAAAGTGTAGCATAGTAGCATTTGGTTGACAAGTCGCTCCAAACTGATATGTCATAATTACCACTCTTTTTCAGACAGATACCATCATTAACAGACCTAGGTACTTATGTGGATCTTATCATATCTCTCATTCAATCATCATGTTTTTACCTTAGTCAGGAAATCTTTTTACCTGGTCCAGTTAATTTTCAAGGGAATATCATCAAGATCCAAAGAAGTCATCCTTCCACTGTACTCTTTTCTTATCAAACCCATGATATAATACTATACCATCTTTGTTACATACAAATCTAAATGTATCATGCAACTGGAAAGGCCGCAAAGAATTCTAACTGAGAATATAAAAGGTCTTAAATCATTTAACTACCATAAGAGATTATCACACCTGCTCCTATAATAAGTAGCCTGCAGATAGCTCAAAGTTGACTTATGTCTTGCTTTTCAAGCCATGAAAGTCACAGTCCTATTTTACCTCCTGTTTCTTCACAAAACCAGTGGATCTACATCATCCATAATAAGGACCAAAAGCTACACAAGTAAATATATAAGATTCACTGGAGGGATAGGTCCCTTACTCCATGAAATGCTAGGCTGTGGAATAAGCTACCACTATGAGTCAAACAAGGTACTACATTGGCTACATTTAAGGCTATTCTTGATTGACTGGGTGGGTAGACACAAATTTACACCGGTGTTATCACATATGACCCTGCTCAAATTCAGAGCAGAGCCCAATTAAGTGCTTGAAAAGGGTGCCAAGTTTTTCTGCTTGAATGGGGCTAGGCATCTTATGATCTTTGTGACTGCTTACCTAGTATGTTCCTAAAGTCAACAATAACTTCTATAAGTTCTCTCTTCCTGAGGGACTATCTTGACATGCCTAAGATAGAAAGCAACACTCCTCCAAAAAGTGTTTTTTTTGTTTTGTTTTGTTTTTAGCTTTAGTGAGTATACATGTACTGTTCTGCTTCAGTGCCCTTTTAAGTGTGATGTGGGATAACAGCTTCACTATACCATAGATAAGTCTTGAATTTCACTATTATGTCCTTTTTAGTTCAACACACTAAAGCCCTACCCTGCTGTCACTGTTGTATGAAACACGCCCTTGTTATCTGCTTCTTCAGTCTGTTACTTCAGTGACTGTATTCTTTCCTGAAATGCCTCTCTTTACCAAAGGCAAACCATGACATTTTTTGGCTGAGTACAGCCACTTCAGCTGACTTGACTTTCCAAATCTATAGTTAGACTTTTATAAAGACTGTTTTTTTGCTGCTAATGTAAACTGCCTATTCTCTGTCATTTTCTTCTGCTTTACAAGCTTCCAATTTTTTTGAATTTAGTAGAAATGGCATCAATTATTTCAACACATTCAGTCCCAGTTTCCTCAGGTTTGTTTGTTGTCTTTTGACTATCTCAAACTGTGTTTTCATGTTGACTGCTTTTTGTTTTGCCCAGAATCAAATCTTTGTTCAGTTGAATTCTTTCCATCAATGCACAGAGTTTTGTAGACTAACCACTAGCCTATTAATGATGAGCTCATCATGAGAGGACCATACAGGCTTCCACCAAAGCATAGAACTCTATGACAAATTAATCCACTGTTTCTGTGGAGAGATGCTCTCTTGGGTTAAATCTTGCCATCCAGCAGATCTCATTCTGTTACTGCCTTATACCTTCTGTTAAATTCTGATCATTCGACATATTAGCCTCTTTGTCTTCCATGCGTCATTTAAGGTATACACCTGATATGGTTTTAAGGGTGCATGTAGATTGCTTGCCAAGATCTTGTAAACCTCCTCATTTAGTCCTGCCCATTCTTGTTGTTTCATACAATTGAACATCTCAGTGGTTACATTTCATTTGGCATTGGTGACAGAGGCAGATTAAGTCATGGAGAAAAGGATCCTAGAGCATGACAATCTTCATGAGAGTATCTATCATACGTTCATGATGAAAGTTTCTGCCAGTTAAACACTATTCAATCTTATGAGTGGGTTACAGGAGAACTTGACAGAAGAGAACTAGTAGACACAGCCTACCTGAAAATCAGCAAGATCTTGGACTCTGTCCCTCACAGGAGGCTGTTGGAATAACAATAGGGGAGAGGGGGTGCTTGGCTAGGACAAAGACAGAAAAACTTGAAAGATACATGATTAGATAGTAGGTCAAAGAGAGGTGAGATGAGAAGAGAAGTAACATGAAATTACGAAGTTACTAATGAAGTACCACAGGGCTCTGTCCTGGACCCAGTCCTTTTCATTGTATTTGCCTCAGACATTTCTGATGGAACAAAAAAACAGAATCAGTTGCTTCACTGATGACATAACAGCTGCAGAAGAGAATGAGAGGACAGTCTAGTGAATGATTTGGAAAGGATGAACAAAGGGGCAGAAAAGTGAAAGTTGAGATCAAATGCAAATAAAAGTAGAGTTCTTCACTAAAGCTGCAGCAATCTTTGTGTGAAATTTCAGCTGAAATGATTTTATCTAATGGCAAAAGAGTAGGTGAAGAAACTATGGGATTTTCTCACACCTCACACCTGTACTGGACCAGTGGGAACAGAGTGTGGGGACACTCATAGCAGCAAATAGAATGATGGGGTGTTTCCTCATGGTGGCTAGATTCCAGAAGTAAAGAGGTAACACTTCCACTCTACAAAACCTTAGTGAGGATATATATTGAGCAAAGTCTGTGAAATCCATATATGAAGAAGAACATAAGACTGTTCAAAGTCAAGTTGCCAGAAATATTAATCAGAAGGAGCTTAAGGAAAATGACCAGAAGACAGAAGAATTAGATCTCTTCTCACATGAGATCAGATGACAGATCCTAGACATGATACCAAGCTCAACATGATAGTGGTGCTCAAGATTATGTCAGGGAGATGTGAAGGGATAATTTGGAACTGGATGTTCAGAGAAGGAAGGCGTGGGTAGAGTCAGCAGGTCATAGGAACTAACTTTTCCCTAGATTTCTGGAAGTATATTGTCACAGAGAGGAATGCTTGTCTGTGGAATGGATGGCCTGAATGTGTGGCTGAGATGGATTCCAAAGACGTAATTGGTAATCAGGAAGTATGAGACACATAGGAAAAGAGAAATGGAGGAGAGGCAGAATGTTGAGCCATTTAAAAGAACACAGCATGTCCAGGCTTATTGTCCCCATCCTCCATCAAGCAAATATAATGCAATAGTTGTGTACTCTCCTTTGGCCTGCTTTGGTGATGGAATCACACACCTTGCTCATAAGGTATTTGTATGCCCCACCTTCCTTATAGTTATTTGAATGGATGCCACTTTATTTTCCATTAGGTCATTTATAAATAAACAGCAAGTGGAGTTGTAGTCTTTCTACTTTATCCACCGTCTGTACTGAAATTTCATCCATGGCTTTTCTGTCTGTGAATCAGCTGGTTCTGACTTACGTTTCTGAAATATTTCTATTGTTTGATATAGCAGAATCCTCATGAACACTAACCAAAACTGTCAGCATAGTATATCTTCCATGTCACAATCAGCATCTGTCCTTGTCTCTTACCATGTATCTGCATTCTCGCTATCACTATCTGCCCTTGACACATTACTCTCACTGTGTATCACCCTTTTAACTAAATTCATTTGCCCCTTCCCACTATCCACCCACAGTATATATAATTGCATTAAAGTATTCACTATTTAAACTTTCTGCTTTATTCTTGGTATCACAGTTGCAATTACCATCTGCCATGTCCAGTAACCTGTCACTGTTCTTCTGCTTTACCACTATTGCCACCTGACCTTTCCATTTCAGTCTTACTCAGTCTTGTACTAAACTTCACTGTCACTTTTTTCTACTTTATTTTATAACACTATATCACACCCCATGTTAATACAGATGACCATCTTGTCTTTCAGTTTGGAATTTTTCACTACTGACTGACTATTTTTTTGCTATTTTTTTATGATCCTTCTCTTTGTCTGACACTTGCATAATGCCTGAATCCTATGTTTTTCTTTGGAATGTAAAAATGTTATTTCTACATTTCTCACAAGTATATTACTTATTTGGCAAGACTTCAGCATTTTTTGGCCTAATTGTGTTTTCAGCCCTACTGCCTAGGCAGTTTTATTCTGAGCTGTTCCATATTTTTTAATTCCTTAAAGGCCAAATAACAATTCCTCCTTGATGCAGTCCAGCTATGGTGATATCATTTTAAAATAACAGTCTAATGAGGTAAAGGTATATTTGGAATAATCTACTGAACTACACTGAATGAAACTGGTTTTAACACAGCCCATAGAGGACAACTATAGCTTCAGCAAAATAAAAAGCAACATTCTTACTATAAACTAAAAACATGTTTTCTATGCAGTTAAAAGGGCAAATTCATTGTAGGTGCAGACTCCCTTATTTCTCCTTTATATAACTGATTTCAATTTTGATATATTTCATAGAAATGGGCAATGTGTAAACAAGGGCACACAACATGATAGAAGATTTGTCCCCCTATGCATTATAAGTAGTGGAGAACAAATAAAAATACATACCAACACAGTTGATAAATTGCAGCAAGCTTCAAGATAAATTAGACATGCAGTACATAAGAAAATGTGGACTTGAGGTGACATGAAATGTTCATTCATTGCACAATAAAAGATGCCAGGAAGATAATACAATTATGTATGAAGGATTCTGGTGCACCAGTGTAGGAAGACAGAATTTCAGGTATGCCTTGGTAAAATAAGAGAGCACAACAAATGAAAGAAAGAGAAGCAGATCAATGGAAACCAGATACTGCAGCCGCAAGTTTAGACATACAATGGGTAAAATAACGTATCAATATGCTTACTGACCTACAGCTGATTCTATTACTACTAGAAAACATCTCAAGCATTCATCAACTTTCCATATTAAATTCTCAACATAGTTTTATTTTCTGTCTGTGTTATTTGTATCTTAGACTATGTCAGCAATTAATTTAGCAGGCATAATGCATTGTGGACTACTAATTTTATTTACCCTTCCTTTAGTGCCATTCGGTAGCCATGTTCCTTAATTCTCCTGAATATGTAGTTTGCTGCAGGGTGTTGCAACAATTAGAAGTACAGCCCTTAGAGTATATGCACAGGCATCCTTGTTAAAAACTCTCTTTATCCCATATTTTTTTCTTTTGTTTTTTTTTTTGTTAGGGCCTTAATGAACATGTCATCTTGCTAAGACTAATGACCACTTCACAGCACATGACAGAAAATTGTACCTTCTTCACTCCATGCTTGGGATTTTAATTTGAACCAACACATGAATGCTCTTACATGGAAGAAATCCAGACAATATGGACAGAATATTTAGTAAAGGGAAATAGGGCAAACTTACATTTGAAATCATTGACAATATTGTCTTTTTTCTCTCCTCAGTCCTGCAAAGCTGAAATTAGAAACTGTTCTCCAGGGTTATATTTAATAACTAAGGAACCGAAATACTCTGCTGCTAAATTATTGGCTACAAATGACAAAGTGCCATGGAAGGCACAATAATGCTTCCCCCACCCCTCCTGAACATCAGAAACCCTCAGTCAGATATTTAACTCATTTGTTCTCTTACCACCTGGGGAGTCACCAGTACAGCAGCAAGAGTGGACCATTTGTGACCATCATGAAGGTGTTTGTATGTTTACTCACACAAGAAAATGTGAACATTGAGAACATTTATGCTTTAAACCTTAATCTTGCCCACATTGGCTGGTTTCAGAAACCACAACATCAGTGGGGCTTAGTGCACACTCTCCATCCCTGTTACTGCTTTCTATAACATTATAATGAGAGTTACTGTCCCCAGCTTGTAAGGCAATCCCACATCCCTGATTAATAAACACAACTTCATAATCTCCAAGCATTCACTTGTGAAGAAGAAACCACCTGGACCACTACCCCCACCCCAACCCCCCAACCAGGATACATGGGCTGGTTCTAGCCATTTTGTCATATCCCCAACTCTTCCAACTTCCAACCTAGTACTTGAAATCACACCATCTGGGTCATAGTCAGAGCTTTATCCCTCTATGCCAAAATGTCATCTGAATGACTGGGATGATTAATTTCAAAACCTGATGATTATTCAAAACAAGATGATTATTCAAAACATGATGATTATTTTCCAAGTCCCAAAAATTATGAAGAGTCAGCAAATGAGAACTTGTTTACCTGACTGTAGGTTTAGTTTAGTGATATGAAGAATTGTACCTGTCCATTTCTACTGTGCTTTGTTTGACTCAAACTCAGTAAGTCTCCCTACAGGTGCTACTTTCAGGGGTCACATTATATAACACAAAAGGAGTATAATGACCATTAAGCCACTAAACATGCCCACTTTAGCCTGACTGACCACATCTGAGGTGTGATTCAAACAAACTATCAAGCAAATATATTTGTGTAAAGAGGTATTTAAATTAAATTTTGGTAATGTTTCTGTGTCCTAAAATATATTTCTGCTCCACCATCTTGTAAATATAGTAAAACATAATCATTTACGTCATGAAAGTCCTTCATGCACATTTTTAGGCTTTGTTTGACAGATTGCATGTTGTTGACCAGATACTGACGAAGTAAGTTCCAATGCACTAAGTATCCATTTTAAGGCGTGACCTAAGGTCCACTGTCCATTACAGGAGTAAATGGAAATCAGCATGCTTACTCAAGAGTGGAAGATTCAAATAGCTGAAAGCAGTGTAAATATGGTAAGCAGAGCAGTATAAAACACACAATACATGCGTTACAGGGCAATTAACAGAAAAAATGCATGAGAGGGAGTTACTTTAGTTTCCATTCAAAAACATTACAATATATCTTGGAAAGCCTTTGTGTTATTCGGAAACAACATAGGTTCAGATTAGTCTAAGTGGTCTGATCTGGGAATTGATGATGGATATAGTCAGGGTTGTAGCGTGCAGCCAGGGTCCAGGTGGTACAGCATGGTAGGATAACAGGAGGGATAAGCTGTCCTAAGACAGAAAATGTAATGTGTGTTGCCCTAGCAAAACTGTTACTGTAGACAGTGAGAAAATTTGCAGAAAGAGTTAAAGACTGCAGAACATAAAGGATGGGTGGATGGAAAATTTGCATAAGAGAGGATCTTCTGTAGACCCAGACAATGAGAAACTCATGACACTGACCAGCCTCATAAGCAAAGCCATAGAAAAGACTTGTCATGGAATTAATCAATTAGTACATAAGGATAATTCAAATACTGAACCCGTTTCAGTTTGGATTTGTAAAGGGCAGGACATGCTTACTCAACCTGGCAGATTTTTTTTTAAAAGGTCACCAAAGCAATGGATGAAGGCAAAATGGTACACACTGCATACCTCAACCTGGGCAAAGCTTATGACACAATTCCCCACTCAGGCATAGTAGAAAAGCTATATAAACTGAATAGCCCACTATGTCACCTGCTTGATTGCCAGCTGGCTCACAGATAGGACTCAAATAATCAAAACGGGGGAAGTTACCAACACAAAGAGGTGAGTCACTAGTGGAGTTCCTCAGGGCTCTGTGCTGGGACCTCTCTTGTTTGGCATCTACTTTTCTGAAGGAAAAGCCAATACCAAAGGGCTCTGGCTGACTAAGTTTGCAGATAACTGGGAGCTAGGAGCAGTCATTGTATCCCCAAATTAATTAGCTATCCTGCAGGAAAGTTTGTCTCAAATAAATAATTGGCACCAAAATCATGGACTAAATGACAAAAAATGCATTACTGTATCCTTTGAGAAGTCAGCTTTACCTGGGAAATATTACATTGACAATACACCCCTAAGAGATGACCCCATTATTTGGGGTTTGGAGCTTATGTGAACAGTGGTCTAACTTTTGACTAACATGTGTCTATTGCTGTTTGAAAGTCCTTCTATATTGCACAAATTATAAACAGAGGGCTTGTGTTACTCAGTCCTCATTAGGCCAGTCACTGAATATAATAGCCTGTTTGGCATGTATTTGTCTAAACACATGCAACAACTGGTATACCAACAGAGATGCCTTACAAAAAGGATACAAGGCCTAAATAACATGTCTACATGGGTCACCTCAAAGCTCTGTCACTATACTCAGTATCCTACAGACTGCTATAAGGTGCTCTATGTCTGGCATACAAGGCACACCAACAAGTCAAATGATAGCATCAGAAATACTTGGCTTAGGGGTCCAAACCTCTTCTGCAATATAAACAGAAAGGTTTAGAAGGGCAGGTCTATTTCACAGTGTATACTGCTGCTATGGAACAGACTCCCCATCCACATAAAACAAAGTTCATCCCTTTCCATGTTCAATTTCAGCTTATAGGTTCATAGGTTCATAGGTTGGTACTAGGCTATTAGCCCTAGGGCCTATACAAGCCTAGCCATAACAATGCCCTGGCTATTTCTTCCCACATTATTTACTTTCCTGGACCCCTGTCTATCAGGGCAACTGACGTGATCCCTGGGGTGAATTTCCTTTCTCCCATCCAATCGTCAAGGTTCCTCTTGAAGAGGTCCAAAGAGGCACTCTGCTTGACATGTATGGGCAATCTATTCCAGAGTCTGGGGAGTCTCTGGGTCAGGAACCTATCCCTCCAGCATGTTTTGTTTATTGTGATGACAAGGTTTAGATCCCTGGAGCGTGTAGCTCTGAGGGATTGGGATTTCTTTAAGTGTAGCATGTCCAACAGCTCTGGGTTTGACATGGCCTTGTATGTTAAGCAGAGATCGCCTCTGAGTAGACGATATGAGAGTATAGCTGGGGTTTTTTAAGGCGGTCAGCACAGGGCATCTGCTTTAGGCCTGTGATTCTTTTAGTGAGGTATTTCTGAGGCCTTTCCAGTTGTTGCAGATGTCTTGAGAGATACATACCAAATGGGGCGTTGTATTCTATAATGGGTCTAATGAGGGATGAGTACAGTGGGACAATGACCTCCTTTTTTCTGGATGAAAAGCCCTTCGTGATGAGGTGTGCCACATAGAAGGATTTCCTGACTGTTGTGGCGATGTGGTTATCGAAGGTGAGACCACTGTCCACCTGTGTCCCTAAGTCTCTTATCACACTTTCTGTGTTTGGTGTACTGCCACCTATATGGTAATTAATGGATACATGTTTTTTCCCAAAGGGGATAACAATACATTTCTTGGCATTGAGCTTGAGCCCATGGCTCTGGCACCAAGCATCTGTTTCTGTAAGGCCCTTTTGTAGAGTATCCACATCATTTGGGGATTCAATAATGGCTCCCAGTTTGCAGTCATCTGCAAACTTTGTTAGCCAGAGTCCCTTAGTGTTGACCTGTACTTCAGAGAAGTATAGATGCCAAACAAGAGCGGCCCCAGGACTGAACCCTGAGATACTCCACTTGTCACTTGTCTGGAGCTGGATTTGGAGTCGGCTACTTTTACAGTGTGGGTTCTATCAGTAAGCCATTTAGAAACCCATTGGATGACATAGGGATTAATGCCCAACTTAGTAAGTTTATCTATGATTCCAGAGTGGGGGATGGTGTCAAAGGCCTTGGCAAGGTCTAGATAGGCTGTGTGGACCACCTTACCCTTGTCCATGGCTCTGGAGACTGATTCAAAGAAGTCAATCAGGTTCAGGAGACAAGATCGGCCCTTCACAAACCCAAACTGGGTGGGGTCCAGTGTTTGAAGGTTGCCAATGTCTTTGTTTATAAGTTCCATGATAATACGCTCCATGGCCTTGCAGATAAGGCTTGTCAGACTGATGGGACGGTAGTTTCCGGGATCCAAGGTGGATCCCCCCTTGTGGATTGGGATAACTGTAGCTCTGCACCACTCAGTGGGCACAAAACCTGAGGTGAGGCTATGATTAAACATGACACTTAGGTGAGGTGCCAGTTCATATTGTAGTTCATGTAGTACACAGCCCGGGATGTCATCTGGTCCCATGGATGCTGTATTTTTGGCTTTAGATAGTGCGTTTTGTACCTGTGTGGCCGTTATTACTGGAATTCGGCAATCTTCCGGTATTGAGATGGGCCATTTAGGGGGTGAGAGGGGGGTGAAGTTGGCACTGAATTGATCTGCCAGGATATTGGCAATATCCTTTGGATCAGTATATTTAATGCCATTCTGTTTTAGATCAGCGCAATCTGAGCATTGCCATTTAGATTCTTGACATAGTTATAGAATGCTTTGTGGTTGTCTTTGGAGTCTTTGGCAATTTTATTTTCGTAACTAGCTTTGGAGGATTTTATGAGGCATCTCAGTTTCTTACTGAGGTCAGTAAGGGAGTTTTTTGCATCCTGGGAATCAGAACATTTTCCCCAGGGCTGGCCCCTGTACTACTAATGGACAGAGGCAGCTCCTATATGCTTTATCCCATACCTGTGTTCCCTCAAATTTTCTATGGTATGATCCCAGTTATTCAAATTAGGGGTAATATATAATTATTGACCAAGGGATGAGTAAGGCCAATCTATTACCAAATCAAATAGGTTATTTTGAGCACAAAAAGGGAAATTGGCTAGGCTTGAAATGGCCTGCAAGGGTGGCTAGCCTAGTACTTGCCTATGAAACTATAAACAAGGTGGGCAAGGTCTTGGAGAAGATGTATAGGAATGGGGCATTGTGGGTGAAACAACCGAGAAAGAGGCAGGAGATGATAGACAATGAATTCTAAGGACTTGTTAACCCTGTATGTTAGCTGTGGGTTAGCAAAGTACTGCTGCAGTGATAAATGTGTGATTACAATGAGGGATTAGACATTGCCTGATAATGACTAATGTGATGAACACACAGGTCCAGAACAGTAGTAACCTCTCTAACATAACCATATTTATTGGTATCCATTGTCCAGTGCTACTACATATAATCATCCCAGCTGTCTAATTACATAGATTTATAGTACACACAAATAGATAGATAGATAGATAGATATATAGATAGATAGATAGATAGATGACACTTGATTGCAATTCTGAGACATGTAAGTACAAGTCCTGAAATTACAAAAAAAAAAATGTAAAAAAAAACTACAGAATTACAGGATATCAGTGAATGTTGAACATTGTTATTCTTCTTTAACATTGTATTTTGAAGGGACTGAGCCTCATTTTCATCTCCAATGAGGAAGGTAAGCCCCTCAAACATAAGGGAATACTGAAGAAAAAGCAATCTCGGGCTTATCCTACGTAAGTCAACATTTTGCTCAGTCGGTCTTCCTATTCTTGATCTCCCTATAATGAGCTTCAGAATTTCATATATTTGTCTAAGTAGATTGATAGGTAAACAGACCAATATTCTATTGTTAATCACATTTGTAAGTGGGAGATGGCACCCCCTTATATCTCCACTATCCATTTTATTGCATACTAGGTCAAGAGAGTGTGGGGGTATACCAGCTCCTCCTTACAAACAGACATAATGAAAAAAGACAAGTTTCAGTTGTCCTATATCTCACATACATTTTGTTGCTTAGTTACAGCTCAGCCAATTAGCAGAAGTTGCTAAATGATGCAGAAGCTGTCAAAGCACACAACTGCATTTTTTTGACATACAGGAAATCACTGAGGATAATTCATTGTGTTTCAGTTATACTCTGAGGGTTACATATGCATTTATGTTTATCATTCATTTCTATACCTGTGATGTTGTACTCATCTCTTGTTATTACCATTTCATAACACTTTTTATCATACTGAGAAAGCTTCTCTTGCATCAGTGGATAACAACTTACTCGGAAAGCTACAGGTCAGAAAACACTGCATGCATGAAGTAGCAGCATATCTGTAAGAATTAAAATCAGTTTGAATGCCTGTGTAGACATGTGCAACTATGTAGTGATTCCAATACATTTTACTAGGAATTAAATTACGCAGGTTTATCTGGGAAATTGCTTTGTGCATTTTGTGTCCACACTCTGGAGATCCAGCTATAAGGCAGAGGGATGGTATAAGCTTTGTGTTGCCATAACTCAGACACCCTGCTTTTCTCCAAGAGGTGTACTGTGCAGTGATCTCACTATAATATTCATATATTTACCCCACACACACACACACACACACATACACACCTGAAAAACATTCCCTGATGTCCCTGAATAGCATTTGTGTACCAATTGTGAAGCTGTTTGTCTTCATCAGTGTGCAGGCCAACAGATTAACATTCTTCACCATCATAAGCTAATCACTATTCCATTTAGCAAAGTAGAGATACAGTAAATGTTTTAATTATTTTAAATCTAGCCCTCCTTGCAGTCCTTTCAAACTTTTCAAGCCTGCCAGCTCGATTAAAAGGTTAGCAAACCTTAGGTTCACTGGGTCAGGAAATGCACAGTGGCAAATATTATAAAGTACATGCAATAAAAACATAATCCGCTTAGCATGAAAGCAGGAGCCTTATCTTTCTAAGAACCTGTATAGAGGTGGTCCAGAGGAATTATGTATGAGCCATAGTGGGTGGGCACGCATAAAGGGGCCATAACACTGTTAGATAGCAGGATAGCATGGATGAATATGAACAATATAGATAACTTAAAACAAAATGTAATGAGCTGAAAAAAATGTAGTCTTTCTCTTAGGGAAAGCCCTGCATGACACTAGAGGAGGGAGCAAGCAATTGGATAGTGCAGTTAAGGGCAGTTGTCACTAGTCTGTCTCTGTATGTATTTTGACTAAATGAAAAGTTGTTTTGTTTTAATGTGCAGCAGTGATATTTTATTTGTTGCACTTCCCACATTTAAACCTGGGTTTAGCAGTGAATTACAGTGGTTTATTTTTATTGAACTTTGGCAAACTTTTAGGTACCATCTGATGTTCAGCTTTTACTGTTCCTGGCATGTGCTCTGTGGTAGTGTATACAACCATGTGACAGGGAGTGAGAAGTGGAGACTGCCATGGTTTTGTTAATACAATCATCCAGACAGGCTTCAAATCAGCAAGTGATTGTCCCCAAACCTAGTTACCGGTTATACTGATGGGCTTCCTGCCACCCTGCTTGTCTTTATCATTGGGCCTACATTACAGGGTAAAATTCAGATGATATTTAGACCATTTGTGCGTTACTGTTTCCTAATGTGGATGGATACCTGTTCAAAACAGTGAGAGACAGCTGAACTCGTAGCAACACAGTTCAGGTTGACCCATTCTTTTGCAAGTTTGTTTAGAGACATTCTCATTACATTTTCTTTTGATACAGACTGGTTCTGGTTTCACTTGCAGTATGTAGGTCTTTCTGTGTGATTTATAAAAGGGAAATCTTTGTGTCCACCTGTCCTGTACAGCAGGTTCACATATTCAGTCCGTTAATATGGAAAATAAGAAGTACCACGCACTTTACTGAAGCTGCCCCTCATTTTATAAGAATGAAGTCACAAGTATGTGTGAAAAGTATTCGTTCTGCAGAAACAAATGTTATCGCTCTCTTCCATCTAGATGAACAAATGGTTTTTGCTCCCCCAATCAGTTTGCATCCTGCTCACTGGCAAATGCTGCTACATATTTGTTTTTTTTTCAAAGTTTAATTTATTTTACAGCAACCAACAAATAACTATGCCACAATTTATATTGCAGCTATAATGGCCAACTAGTATTTATTTAAGCAATTCCATTATGCTTCTCAGGCTGTTTGTTGGATGGTTATCTTCATTTCTAGATATCAGTTCAAATGTTAGAAATCAGCAGTGGGAATTAAACTTTTATTGCATGTTGATGTTTCACAGCTCAATAAGTATGAATCAGTATGACATACAGACCAAAAACTAACTGCACTGTATCCTACAAAACAAATGCATTCAATGGAGAAAGTACCATACAAAGTGCATACGTTTTTACAAAACTGCCTGTCTCTATGATGCAAGACAGAGGATCAAAGTTTGATTAGTGTCTCAGGTAGTGGATTAGCCAGGTGGGTGTGGGAGTGGGATTGTTGGAATGTCTTACATCAGATTAGTCATTCCAGGAAAAGGGATAGGGGAAGTACACACCACCAAGGCTGAGACCTGAATGACTATGGATGTATTGCTTATATAGTGCACCAGGACAGAAAAACATTAGCTGATTGTATATGAAGGTATGGCTGATATGCTGCAACACCTACTGCATACCAATCCATTGGACGCTGTGCTTGCGTGGGAGAACCTTAGGCCTTAAATTAAAATACTCCCTTAAAAGAAGTGTGACAATGCCACAGTATTCCCTAATCTCCACATCTATAACATCTTAGTTAGAGGAAGTCTAGAGCAGGACAAGCAGGTTCAGCAGACTTGCTGGATGAGAAAAATTCATTGGCAGAATCTGGTGGTTTGCTCTGGGGGGACAAAAAAATCTTTTATAGCACTGATCTGTCATTGGATGGGTGAGATACTTAGGAATTTAGGCATTTTCATAATCTGTGATTGTGTTGATTAATTCCCTAGTCAGATTTAAAGCTTAACAGAGTTTTCATTAGTGATTTCATAAATTGACAGAAAATATCTGTTTGGTACCATCTAAATCCATTATCTCAAGTAGCTGATTTGTCAGTTCTGTTCAGCATTAATATAATCTAATAATAACATTATCTGATATAATAATTAGAGTTTTTTTAATTATTTAATCAGTTTGTATTTGGCATTGCAAATATATATATATATATATATATATATATATATATATATACATATATATATATATACATATATATAATACTGGTTGATCAGCACAGAACGTGATTCCTCCTGTATACAGTGGGCAGCGATTAGTAACATTCTTTAGCATTCTTAAAATTCACTACCGCCATTAGTTTTGTTAACAGTTCCAGAGAGAATCTAAACAGGGTGGTGGCAGAATTACTTCTGTCTGATAATGCAGTAATAAGTTAAAGGGCTCAGGGAACTATTCTGGAAAAAAAAAAACTTTTTTATCATACTGCATCTCATACCCTTAATTTTTAGGATATTGAAATACCCTGTGATGATTTTCTGGATTAATTTCCAGAACTCACTGAATTTACTGCAGTTCTTTTCTGTGTTTCAAGCCTAGTGCTCTTACCCAACGTGATCTATTTTAGGTTTCAGTCCAGTTCTGTTCAGCATGGGTCAGTATGACTGGTTAGTTGTGCATATAGATATAGCAATTAACGATCTGCCTGTCTGAGCATTCACTATTATATGTATAATTCATGCATCAGTCGTACAGTCCAGTCCACTGAAATATTAATCTGTACACAGTGACACATGTAGCTTAAAAACACAACTGGAATAAATGGTTATTCAACTAAAATGATGGCTACACATTTTCTATATCAAGGCAAACCTTAAGATAAGAGGTAACAGGTGCTTGTTGTGTTATTTATTGGGATGCCCTAAAATCAAATGTAAATGTACACAATGTCTCTGGAATATAATCTATGTTAATTCTACCTCTCAGGCAGTATAGACAGATAAACCTGCAACTATGAATAAGACATCCCAGGTTTAGCCCATAACATTGTAGGTGCAGATTCGAACACAGCCTTGTAAGTAAAGGAGGGAGGTGAGGAGAATGGGAGTGAGAGCCAGTATTAACTTGACTATCCTGGGTTGAAAACACTGGAACATAGAGGTGATGATAGTATTATTGGTTTAACACAGGTCTTACAGTTTCATGAGCTTTTAGACTTACAGAAACCCCCCCGATCAGGACTTAATGAGTTATTCATGTTAGACACAGTGCTTTAATATCCATATGTGTCAAGAAAGAGAGAATAGAATAGAAGAGAACAGAAGAAAGAGAAGAAAATACATAATTTCATTACCATTGGTTTAAAAATGATGCTTCAGAAAATTAGTAGTTTTAAAAATCTGCAGCACGGACATTGACACATAAAGCTCGGATAGATATATATTGTGTGAGTGTGTGTGTGTGTGTGTGTGTGTGTGTGTGTGTGTGTGTGTGTGTGTGTGTGTGTGTGTGCACGTGTGTGTGTGTGTATATGCAGGGCCAGCCTTATGCATAGGCCAGCTAGGTGGCTGCTACAGTGTCATGCTTGGCAGGGTTCTTTTTCCATTTTATTTATTTATTTTTCAGAGCAATGAAATACATTGTTTCTTTGCTATAAAAATAAAGAAATAAATTAAGTGCCCTTCCTAACAGAAAATGAACATGCAGCACAGAAGACACTCCAGGGGGGCCATGCATCATCTCCAACAGAATTGACATTCAAGTCACATCACGTTAGACATGAATGTTGCAAGGCCATGGAGTGGAGACCTCACAACATTCAAATGAAGTCATGAAACTGTGCAAAGTAGTTCTTTAATTTCTGCAATTGTACAGAATAGTTTTAAGTCTGGTGTACTAAGTGCCTACATTAAAAATGACCAGATAACACCTGAGTTAAG
Organism: Protopterus annectens; assembly: GCF_019279795.1. Lineage (NCBI taxonomy): Eukaryota > Metazoa > Chordata > Ceratodontiformes > Protopteridae > Protopterus > Protopterus annectens. The sequence continues at coordinate 525,566,745 of NC_056728.1, read as the reverse complement.
TTCACCCAATCTTATGAGTATGAACTTCTTGACATTAGACTGGATATTCACTAATTTTGGAACATCTCATTAGATATCCTACCAAACTGCATGAGTGACCTATATTCACTACATCATCCTTTAAATGGTTCAAGACATTACCTCCTATAGTCACAAAGAGGCTCAGTTCCCATATTAAAGAATAGTATTTACTATAAGTACCTTAAGCAACCTCAAAAACACAATACCAAAGTAACACACACAATGACACATTCAGCATCAACTCATAGTGCCTCTACAATTAAGTTCATAAGGCAGACCATCACACAATCCAACGTTTTAGTCATAGCGGACTGTATTGTGAGGTACACCAATTTTCCTCTCCCTGTCTGATCAAGAAGAAGGCTACCTTCAGTTGCTTATCAGAGGCAGGATCTGTCAGATCATACACACACTCAGATCACTGAACCACAAGTACCTATATAACTCAGTTACAGTCCATGTGGGAATAAATGATCTGAGCCATACCTCTTAAACTTTAAGAAATGATGGAGCTCTCAGACTGTGTCCCTGGCTGATATGAGCTTAACACTGAGCAGCATTCTATCTTCTACATGGGTGATACCACAATAAAAACAAAAACTAATTGGCTTTGGTTTTGATGTTAGGTTGTATAGAAAAAGGAAGAAAACCTTGGCCAAAAATAGAAAGTGCAATGACCAATAAGGCAAGAAATCCTCTTTCAAACTAAATAAACTCAGGAGGGTAACTGAGTGCACCAAAGCCAAACTTGAGGTAAAAGTAGTCTTCCAGACCATTGACATCACTAGGCATTCTTCAGCTATGTCCAACACCTCAAAGGCAATACACACAACAATGTACCAAAGTAATTGTAAATGAAGCTACAGACACAGAGCTGGAGGATATAGAAAATCTAGTAGCCAATAAATTCAGCTCCAATTGTACCTGTTTCTCTTCCAGATCTATCACTGGAGAACAAGTTTTCAATGTACTCTCCAAGACCAAAAACACTGCATCCTTTAGTACATTTCTTTAAGAAAATAAATGTTCAGTGACAGTTGAGAAATCTGAAGCTGAAAGCATCTCTACACTTCGTTTTTTTTGTTTCCAGGGAAACAAACTGACTAATGTTGAAGGCAATAAAGTTGTCTGGACATTTTCTACTGACAGAATCATCAAATTAAAAGGTATAAGGCAAGTAGTTCAGTTAAAAAAATAAAGGTTGTAATTATTGGAAGTGAAAAAGTGGTAGCAGCTTTTCTAATAACTAAATACTTTAATGTATTTACTAAAACAGTGTATAATTTAGTTTTATTTAAAGATAGCCAGTGAATGTTTTCTCAGAGCTAAAAATTAATGTTTTCTGAAAACATGCAAGTTGTTTTTCACATCTGGAAGAGGAATAATGATAAGAGATAAACAAACAGCAATTAGTGTAAGTAGAATCACAGGAGGTAACATAATTCTTAGCAATGGATAACTTTAATTTGTATTTGTTTTTTTTACCCTTGCAGCTGTCAGTTTGACATAACTGTTCCTATCAGGAGCATTAGGCTTCATTATTTGGAGAAGTACATAGTTTTGTGTTTGTTTTAAGTTGATAGGTTATGAGGGTATTCTGGAGGAGTTAGTTTCCATCAAAACAAAAAGTTATTTAAAATGTCTAAAGGAGATGACAAAATACAATGTAGAATAGATCACCCTGGCAACATTAGTGGGTGCATGTAACAAAAAAGCTGTAAATAGACATTTTAAAAATCTGTCATATATAATAGGTGGGAATAATAATTTTGTATCATAATGGCTGCACTAAACATATTATTTTGGAACATGAATGGCCTAAAAGGTATATACAAACAGGAAAGAATACTGAATTATATTAAGGAATCCAAAGTGTAAATAGCAATGCTGCAGTGGGCATACATGGTAAGAAATGGGCATTTGTAATAATGGGTATTTATTTATTTATTTGACATTTGTTTACCGGGATAGTCCAATGGGGCTCAGGCCTATTTTCAGTGGAGGCCAGGGGGGAAAGCTCCAGTAGATACAAGTAACAAAAGACATAGGTTGTAACCTTATTCAGTAGTAACATAAAAAAAACAATTTATATACAGAATTTACACATAATACATATGCAAAGTTATACGTAAATTGGATGTCAGCCAGGAGTTAGACAAAAGGGAATGAAAGTCAACCAGGAGTTAGACAACAGCAGAGCCAAGAATTAAACAGCTGGAACTTTAGAAGTATTTTGAACAGTGAGAGATTGGAAGTAGTTAGGATGTGCTGGGTGGTTAAGTTCCAAGTCATGGAGAATTAATTAGAGTAGAGAGCATCTTCAAAGTGACCTTACCTTTTGTAACTTATAATAGAAGTTTGTTAGAATATCTAAAGTGTCTTCTGTTACACTGAACCTGAAGTAGATTATAGAGTCATAGGCACTTGTCAGGCTGGTATATTATGCCATAAGCCATTGTATGTTGGTGAAACTTAGGTAATTAGGTAACTCAAACTAATTTATTTGGCATGAAGCAGTGCAGTGATAAGATCTATATGGTGAGTTGGTGGCAAATCTGGCAATCTTATTGTAACAAGCATCCAGTTTTATTAAATCAGTTTTCTTCAGATTGGTGAAGCTAGGGAAGACATAAAGAAGAGTAGAGAGTGGATGTGTTCTGGCAATAGATTGTCTTGTGGGGTCAGTGAGGTAAGGTTTAATTCTGTAAAGTAAACCTAGTTTAGTATGAACTTTTTTATGGTAAGAGAAGACAAGTGTTTGTCAAATCTCATGTTATTATTGATTGAAACCCTGAGTAGATTAGTGTGTGATACAGGTTAATTCCTGGAAGTATAAACAAGATACTGGCACTTCTCCATATATCTGTTAAAAAAGAGGAACTTAAGGAATAGGTAGTAGTAATTCAATTCATCCATCCACAACCCATTTTCCAATTTGCACATGGGGTCAGGGTGTTGGGGTAAAGCCCTGCTTTTTCTGTTCTTCTGTAATATCCATTCACACGTATACTCACACCTATTGCCAATTAATTGTGTCCAATCCACCTACTAGAAGACTTTGGAATGTGGGAGGAAATCAGAGCATCCAGAGGAAGCCCACACAAACATAAAAGGCACCCCAACTGACAAGTGAACTGTAAAACCTCTTGATGTGAGAGGACAATACTATCCAGTGCACCACTTATTCATGTGTGTTTAGGAAAGACAGAAATTTCTTCAGAAGTTATAGCTAATGAGTGGGATAAAATGGAAGTGGAGTTTAAAAATAGGATATAAATAAAAGAAAAAGAGATCTGGTTAAGAAGTAACAGGAATTATTTATAGGAGCTAACAAAGGTTAAAACATTGCAGAATATGAGGGATCTCACAGAACAAAAAAAGACAAATACAATTGCTAAGGAGAAAAATAATGGTGTATCTGAATAATATACATGAGTTTAGAAAGATTGTTGCTAAGCAACTGTTTTTTGATAACTTCAGAGCAAATAAAACTTTCAGTACAATGACTTAGGCAACAGGCAGTAGAAAAGGTTGTTGCTAAACTTAGGGAGCCTATAGCAAGAAAAAATAGCCAGGGATTCTATAGGGATATTAGAGAAATATTTTGGAAATTTTATGAAAATTTCTATGAAACAGAGGGAGATAGAAGTCAAGAAAAAGCACAGATGGAAATATTTATAGAAGATTTGGCTTTGACAAGGTAAGAGGTGGATAAGGCAAAACTATTAGTTAAGATAGGAGGAGGTGAGATAAAAATGGTGATGTATAATCAATCAGTAGGAAAGTCTACAGGAATAGACTGTATTCTTTTGGAAGTTTGGAAGCGAGGAGGGAAGAAAGTGACAAAGATCTGGAAGGTTTTGTCTGACGGTATTTTAAAAGGAGGGGAAACACCAATATCCTGGAAGAAAGCTGAGGTGGTTGTAATACCTAAAGACAGCATCACCCATTTGACTGAGATTCATATAGACCCATTTCAATTTTAAATCATGATTCTAAACTTTTTATGTCTATAATAGCTAAAGGAAAGCAAATGTCTTGTCAAAATTGGTAGATATAGATCAATTTGGTTTTGTGTAGGGGAGGCAAATATCTAACAACATTAATAAAACAATGATGATCCAGAGAAAAGCAGAATGCAAGTACATACTGCTGCTGTTGGTAGGTCTTGATGCAAAGAAAGAATTTGACAGAGTAATCTGGGATTTTATGGGAACATGATAAAATGAAGTATTTAGGAGAATAATTTAAAAAGATTTCAATAGGATTTAAATAGGACATGCTGGAGGGATAGATGTGTCACCCAGAGACTCCCTATGCTGTGGAATAGAATCCCAGTCCATGTGAGGCAGAGCACCTCGCTGGCTCTGTTCAAGAGAAATCTTGACCGGTGGATGGGAGATCATAGGTTTACCCCGGGAATCATCTTTGTGTCACTGCTGGACAGAGGCACAACAAACTAATGGGCACAGTATTTTTTAACATAAGGGGTAGCGTAAGCCACAAAACTTTGGGCTAGGCTTATAAATGCCTTAGGGCAGATAGCCTAGTATAAACCTATGAACCTATGAACCTATAATTTTGGCAGCTAAGGATGTGTGGGAAGGGAGTAAACAAAAGATAGCACAGACCTAAGGATGTGTGGGAAGAGAGTAAACAAAAGGTAGCACAAAAACTGAGAAACTGGAAACTCTTGTTTATGGATACAGATAGCAATATACAAGCAGTGAAAATGTTTTTAGTTTCTTTAGTTTTATATACAGGTCAGCAATATTCTTATCAACCAGAGGCAAAGTTGTGGACAGTAAGTAATAAAGAGCTGACAGATTTTATCTGGGAGAGAAAGAAGTCAAATGTCAAGTGGTTTAAGCTGATCATTCCAATAGGAAAAGATAGTTTAGGATTACCTTATTTGAAGAGAAATATGCAGCAAAGTTAGAGTCAGGATTTTGGCTTGGAAGTGATTTCATAGATATTTTTATACCTCAAACAGACTCCAAATATTTTTTTCTCAAGTAGATGGTAAATGTTGGAGGTGTGACGGGGAAGAAAGAGAGAACGAGAACATGTGTTTTAGGGAGTGTAATCATTTGGCAGAGAGTACTAGTCTGTCAGAAATATTGGGTGAACAAATGAGTGTAACTAAGGGATTTTTTTTGAGCTGGGATACAGGATCTGAATTGCCTAGACACAGTAAGGCGTTGTTAAGTTTAATTCTAGTGCCTGCCAAAACACAATTATTAGAAAAGGGAAATCACAGTCTAAACCAATTGTATTTGAAGTAATGAATATTTTAACAGAGATAAAATAACCAGAAGTGGGATCTTTAGAAAATGGTAGGAGTAAATTACATAGTGGGAATAACACATGCAGAATAATGTTTTACTGGAGGAGTGAGTTTTAAGGGAAGGGAGGTATTAATCAGTTTATGTAATGTTGGATTGATCATAATTGTATAAATATGAACATGTTAACAAGGCTTGTTTTACTATAGGTTCATAGGTTAATAAATAAATAAATAAACTGCCCTTGCAGGCCATTTTAAGCCTAGCCAATTACCCCATGTGAGAATTAAACCCTGTACCTTGTGTTTGCAAGGTAAACACCTTAACCATTCTGCCATCCTCCCACCCATGTATGTTTGCCTACATGTTAATTCAATAAAGGTGCTACAAAACACTGTAGAAGTTGGACCCCCTAATATTTTAGGATGCTTCAGTACCATGAAACATGGCCTATCAGGTCCACTAATAGCATTATTCAATCACAGCTAATAAACAGGCTTCATGCCAAGTGAAGGGAGGGCTGAAACTGTTATACCTTTGCATAACGTGGGACATCAGTGGACCCAAAAAACCAGCAACCCATAAGCCTGGCTAGTCACATATGTAAGGCAATGGAAAGAATAGCAATGGATATGATAAATGATATATAAAACCTTTATATACTGGATCCAACCCAGTTTGGCTTTTCAAGGGGAGGTCACGCCTGCTTAACTTGGTGGACTTCTCCAAGAAGGTCACCAAAACTATGAACAAGGGCAAAAAGTTGTACACAGTCCTCCTTGTCTTGGACAAAGCATTCAATGCAATACAATACTCCACTCAGGCATTGTAGACAAGCTCACAAAATTAGGTATAAATCCCCATGTCACCCACTGGATAGCCAGCTATCTCACAGATAGGACACAAGAAGCCAGCGTAGGTGAATCCACTTTCACAAAAAGTCCGGGCTGCTCCTTTTTTGAATTTACTTCTCTGAAGTAAAGGCCAATGTCAAAGGCCTCTGCAAAATAGATGCAGTCATAGAATCACTCAAAGACACAAACATCTTCCAAAAAGGGTTGACACGGGCCACGGCCTAATAACAGATGCCAGTGTTATAATCTAAACCTCAATATTAAAAAATGCATAATATTATCTTTCAGAGTGATGACCACCTCTGGAAATTGCTGCAGTGATAATACACCCCTAAGAGCTGATCCTGTGGTCAGGTATTTGGATATGTATGTAGACAGTAACTTGGCCTTTGATCATCATGTGCCTGCTGTAGTAATGACATCATTTGATGTTGTACAACTCATAAGCAAGAAAAGTATGGCATTTACATCGAAAGATGTTATTGTGCTATTGTACCTGGCCCTCATCAAACCAGTCATTGAGTACAATGCCCCATATGGTATGTACCTGACCAGGCATATGCAACAACTGGAGCATTCAGAGAATTTCCTCACAAAAAAGAATGCATGGTGTAGATAACATGTCCTATGCAGACTACCTCAAAGCCATATCTTTGCACTCAGTCTCCTACAGACTGTTGAGGGGCAGTCTATGGGTGGCATTCAGAGCATTCATTGGTCCAGCCCTTATCAACCTGTTGCACAACAGCAAACCAAATAGCATCAAAAACGACCAATCTATGGGCCTAACCATGTCTGCAACATAAGTAAGGCACATTGGAGGGGCATGTATGTGTCTCAGGGACTATCTCTTCTCTCTAACAGATTTCCCATCCATGTGAAGCCAAGTTTCTCCATGCACTTACTCACATGTAAATTGATCCCCAGGTCCACCACCTATGTCTCTATTAGAAAAAGGATAACTGTAAATGCTTGACCACTCATACCCAGGCTATATCTCCTAGAAAATGAGTGGCAAAAAAACTGTCACATTCATTTGGGAAGCATGGCTAGGTTTTAAAAGGCCTTTTAGGGACATTAGTCCAGTAATCACTTGTGAACCTATGAGCCTATGACTTCCAGCAGCAAATCACAAATGTCCACTACTACTACTAACCATACTACTACACCAGATGAGGTCACTAAAGATCAGGACAGACTGCTGCCAATTACAGCAGAGTATGTTAGTGGCAGCACATACCTTTGGCATAGGTGGGATATGTTAATAAACTCCTTGTCAGAGACCACATGTGATAGGAAGTTCTGCCATTGTCAGGTTGGCTACCTCCTCAATGAAGGTAGTCAAGTATGTTGTAAAACCTCCTCGGCTAGCAGCACATTTGCATAGTGCACAAATACTGCAGTAAATCCAGCATTATGACATGGTTCAGTTAAAGTTTGATAGAGAGATTTGGCATTCTATGTCAGTCATTCCTTCATCCTTTTTTAATCCCAGTATGTCTCCACAGTGTATGGAATTCCAGTTCAACATTTTAGCAGTTATTAATGGAGTACCCCTTCATTATTTGCAATCAACGTCTGCAAATGTTCTTTTGGAGCTGTTTTCATTTTGATAATGTTTATAGTTTTGGATCATTGCTTTGTCCCAAGTATGAGTGGTTCTGTAATCTGTCCCCTAGAGCAATCAAAATTTGTTCTGCAACATTTAACTAATGAGAATGTCACTTAGGCAAATCTAGTTCCTTATGTGGACTTTAACATAATCTTCCATGAATTGTGTCTCTGACTGGGTCTTTCACATCTTTCAGACATTTTAACATATGTGTTGTTTCATCGTTTGCAGTCATACCTTATGAAAATCAGCACTTCAAAATGAATGGCTGAATGACAGAGAAGGCAGGACATTATAAGCTGTGAAAAAGAGAATTGCTTTCTGTTTAATGCATACCTGTCTTCAGCCACACACAGACATACACATTTGTACACACTAATACTATTACATTACATTAACACATGTGCAGGCACAAGTGTACATGCACATACATGCACAAACACATGCACACAAACCCATGAACACCCAAGCACTCACACACACCCATACACCGATCACATATGCAAACTCGTATGCACTTCTGCACACAGATGCAAGCATGTGCATGCACACACACTTTAAAATGTATACAAAAATGCAATGACAGATTAAACTTCCACATTGCATCTTAAGTGATCTTCTTACAAAAACATCTGTTTAATACAGAGTTCATATAATTCAAAGAGACTGATGATGCTCTATGATGCTAATGAACCTTGAGAAGCACTATCACAGTTTGTAAAAGGAGATTGCTGTACACATTTGGGATTCAAGTATATTGTTTTCATTGAGAGCTATTTTTCCAAATTGATAAACTTTTTGTCAGTTCCTCCCCTCAAATGTAGGTAAACACAGCAGATGGACACATTACCTACAGTGCTTGAATTATAGTGGTTAATTACTGAATTTTAAAAATATAATCATGAAGCTAATACAGTAAAGAGTCTATTATCTAAACTAATTAGGACCTGGGGTAGTTCAGATAATCAAACCGTTTGGATTTCTGATAATCAAACATATAATTGTAATGAATAAAAAACTTTTAAATTCTAGTTTTTTTTTTCTGCATCAGGGAATATACTTTCTAACCATTCAGTGATTCCAGTGGACGATAAAGAATATTTTTCACTCACGAGTAGGCTGCAAACACAAAAAACATGCACAAGAGAATATGTATAACATTTACATATTCAGACATTATGATTTTTCCTACCTGAAGACTTTGAAAGATTGCATTCAGATAATTGACATTCGGATAATTGAGTCTCTACTGTACTATGCAGATCAACTGCTGAAGTGATGATGTCTTGTGTAAGTATTATATCTAAGTAGATATGCAAGTAAATATTCCAAAGTCAATATGCAAATAAGTTTGTTCTTGTTTGTTTTGCTTGCTTTGATCAGTGAGGATCCTACTATTGTAGAGGATGGGCATTCTGCAGCAAGCCACCCAGTGTAGTCAGACAAGAAAATTGCTAATAAATATGTCTACGTGGACAGAGGGCATGTTGTATTCAACTTTGTATGTGGCCCCAGAAATAAATACAAATTAAAAGAGTAACATTTTTTTTTTTTACTTTAACCCAGGCTTCCCTATTCACGTATAAAACACAGATTTGAGCAGGGGCACAACCTATCAGCTTTCAGACTCACTAACTTTAATGCTGATAATATGATTTGTACTGTTTGATATTATGCATCACGTACCAACCAGCAATGATGTCTGAATTAGAAGTTGTAGGTCAGAAAATGTTCAGGATCACATATGTAGAATAGTCTCAAATATATGGGCAACACTAAAATAATGGTAACTGCAGGATAGTTTTTACACAAAAAAGAAAACAATGGTTTTGTTTCATTCATACGTTAAACGCCCTCTGATCATTTCACATATGCACTTTTCTCTTCCCTGCTTAGGAAATTAACTTCCTCATCTGGTACTCTATTAATATGGGAGCTAGTATTCTTTATTGTAAGGCATTTAGGGTCCTTCTACCTGAAATCTGGAATAGCACAGCACAAAACAACATATCTGTCTCTACTCACTCCTGATATAAAAGTGAACATAAAACATACAAAAAATTATTGATTATTCTCTGCTAATATTTAGCTCTCAACATCTGCATTATGTCAGGTGTAGCCTGTTTTACCTTTTGTTTTTTTTTTCCTGTCCATGTGACATTATGAACAAACACATATCTGTATATATAACATATTACCAGCTGATACTGAATATATCAAATTATTGAATGTATGACTACTGATTGTGATGTTCAGAGTATTATGTTATTTGGTAATTTTATAATATTTTATGATTACCTGTGTAACTCATGGTATAACAATGCTACTGATATGCATGAAGCTGTTCTCCATATGATAGCAGTATAAAATGTTTTCTGGTTCAGTGAGAGGTATGCACTAAGCAGAAAAGTTATGAATAACTAGTACATATGGAATAACAGTAACCTTCAGTGCCTTTATAAATACCATACCCACGTTTCCCTTACTTACCTCTCTCCAGTTCGTGTGCCCCTTTATGTTAATTTGGACACTCTAACCAGATGTTCTGTCATTTATTCCTGCTTTGCTCTAGCTTTCCAGTTCTTTTCTAGCCACTACTTTTCCCGTACCATTCCATTCTCCCAATGCCCTAGCTCTTCTTATACACTCCTACTGCTAGTCATGTGGTAGCATCCCCATCCACAGCATACTATCACAGTCTGCATAGCGTCTCACCAAAAAATAACAATTTGTAAGTCACATGAATGTTTCACTTCCTTAGAGGCAGATGTCTACATTTATGATTCTCATTTACAGTAAATCTGTAGGACATGTGCTGTTACTAGTTATTTCTCTGAGTGATATTATTTATTTCATTTTCTATTTTTCTTATATGATACATTTCAGAAGCAGTATGAAGGCAATAGCATTCTTGGGCAATATTTGAACCTACAATGTCTTTTATTTTTTCTCATATCGAAAGTTTTCTTATTGAATATCAGTGTTAAGATTTATCATTACCTACAGTATGTACTAACTTTCAGCACATATACAATCATGTCATATGTTTAAATAATACATTTAAGAATCTGCACAACGGTTATAATGTATTTTATATCTTCTTTTATATTTGCAGTGCACGGTATGTTACTGATTTGTATAATGATGCTATTAAGTCAGCATTAGGATCCTTTAGAGGCAGTCCATTTTCTTGCCATGACATGAATGTCACTCTAAAATTACTCATGTGTCAAAATTCTGAAGAGTCATTAATATTCCTAAAGGCAAGGGAATATGTTACAGGTCTTGTTGTGACTTTATAATAGCATAGCTCCTAAATCATGTAAAAGAAAAGTGAATTTCCATCCTTTCTATTTTTCAGTCATTGGTTGCAAATTGTACACTTACATCATAGCATATTTCTTGTTTAACTGCTGCAAAATGAATTTCAGTGCAATACATGACATTTTTAAAATCCTTATTTCTACTATTTGTTAGTCATGCATTGCAGTTTCTTTAGGTTAGAGGCAAGGCAGATGTGTAGCTTGGAGCTCCACAGTAATGAGTCTCACAGCAGCCAAAGCTAAAAAGCTAAAATAGCAGAAAAGACAGACATCTCAGTTTGCAGAAGTTTGCCAGCAATTTGTCTAACTGATCAGGGGATTTTATTCTCATCATGGCTGCCTATTCTGAGCTTCAAGTTAACTCAATAGAGTCATATAAAATTAAGTGAAATGATTAAATAAATCAAGAAGACAAGAATCAAAAAATAATGGCTGATGACAGAAACATGAAGTTGCAAGAATGCTTCAGACAAGTAATGGTGATTACACTCTGTTCAATGACCAGGTGAAATCAATCAGTACAGCAGCCCAGCGAATCAGTATTCTGAAAGCAAAAGTACACAATATCTACCAGATACCACAACAGTTAGTATTAAAGCCATCAAAATTCATTGACCTTTACAACTGTAATTCTGATAGAAACCCTTAGTTTTACATGTAAAAAGTGCTCTACCATTCATATTCCACTATAAATGTGCAGCATGCATGATTAAAAACAATATAGTTGGTATTAATTAAATTGAAGTGTTTTAGAATGATTATAGTCCTGTAGCTAACAGAAAGCAAATGTCCATGATAAAGAATATGTTCCTTATCCTTAGGGCCAGCCATAATGAAGGTTATTTACTGTGAGCCACTACTGACCATATCTATCATTCTAGTTATACAATGTGCAATGTGCAGGAGAGTATGCATGTTATGCAGCTTAAATTTAATGAATGGGGGAGGCATCTCTGAAGGCATAATGGCTGTCAACAAATGGAGAAGGTATCTTTGAAGGCACTTGAGCTGTCAGCAAGAAAGGGTAGTTCACAGTTTAGTCTGTGTTTAAAAAAAATCATCACAGATCTTATAGCTGTCCTTTAAAATGTGGGACCAATAAAGTAAAAAAACATGAAAAAAAAGATATATAAAAACATACTGTGGAAAAAAATATGGCTATAGTGAGAACAACTTTAATTGCAGAAGATATTTCATTGTTTCTCAATGCATTAAGTATTCAAACTATAACCTTCACTTAAAGCCCTTCATAAATTTGCCTCCTATTAGTTTATGGTAATAAGTCCTAGTCTCATAAATAATTGCATACTGTCTGTTCCTCTCATTCATAATGGTATAGCATTTCAAAATAATTCTACTGTTATATGAAAGGTGTTTATACTTATTTATTTATTTATTTATATTTTGGCAGATCTTAGGTATACAACCAATTCACAATTGTTCTTGTTTTTTGAGAATTAATACTAAATATAAGTCATACTGTTGTTGCCATTACATCATTGGTTTTACAATATAAGGTCACATATTTCAGCTGTACAGCCTTTGGTTAAGCAGTCTTAAACTCAGTAATCTATTCTGATAACTTATGTGCCTTGCCCTAGTGATTTGCTTTGTAAAAAAAAAAAATAATAAATGAATTTGAACCTATTGATTTGGCCAATGCTAAGCCACAAGCTGCTGGACAGTATTTAGTATTTGGTCTTACCACTGTCTTATGCAAAGACAATAATACTTCAGTATCCTTACTTGAGATACTTAGAAGCATATCCTTAATGGTAGCTTAACTTTTCCTTATGACCAGCAATATATTATCATCAGTACACAAGTACTTGCAAGAACAAGTCAGATGTTCCTAACTAGTTTATCTGTAAGATACATATGGATACATCTGACTATAAGATCCAAAGTGATGAATCTTAGACTTTATGATATTAAAATATATGTTGTTTTTCTTTGACCAAAACTCAGTTTTATCCCAATACTCTTGTAGTATTACCTGATCATTCATATTGGTAACAAAAGCCAATCAGCTTGGTGTTGTCTGCAAACTTACTGACCTGTATTTCCTTTCCCAATTGTAATAGACAGTCTGTCATAAAGATTGCAAACAATGATGGCTCAAGTGCTGACCTTTGAGACACCCCAAAATAAACAGCTTCCTTAAGTGAGAAGGAATGTACAACCCTAGCTCTATAGCTTTTCCCTTCCAATCAGTTTTCTATTCATCTGTTTACAAATTCATTACTGCTAAACTTTGATATTGCCTCATAATCCCTTTGTGGCCTACAGAATTTAAATCAGTTGCCAAGTCCATGTGCATGACATCAATTAGTAGTCCCTGATCTATTTCTTCTCAAACTAGCTAATTGACCATGTTCCAAGCAAAAGATCATCCTACAGTAAAGCCATGTTGCTAAATATGAAGATTGTGTCCCATCCCATTATAAATGTTTTCCCTCACTTCTACTTCTTTCGGCTTTTCTTGGTTAGGGATCATCACAGCAGATCAGCTGTCTGCTCATGATTGGCAGTGAAGTTTTACAGTGCTGAGTTGCCAGCTAGGCACCCAACCTTCCACAAAAGGCACACACATGCACGCACTCACACCTAGGGCCAACTTTAGAATGTCCGATCCACCTACAGCATGTCTTTGGGATGTGGGAGGAAACTGGAGCACCCAGAGGAAACCCATGTGACCACAGGGAGGGCATGCAGATTCCGCACAGAAGGCACCCCAGCCAAGAATCAAACCGGACAACCTTTTGCTGTGAGGTGACAATGCTAACCGCTGCACCACCGTGGCCACCCCATAAACCTTTTCCCTCACTACCTTCTCAAAACATTTTCCTAAAATACAGGTAAGGCTAATAGGGTGATAATTGGATAATTAATAATGTTAAGTTTCCCCCTTTTGGTATGGTTATAAGAACTGCTTCTTTCCATATTGATGGTACAAAACCAGTACACAGTGATCTCTGAAATAAAACATTTTAGACAAGGGGTTATACAATCAAATATATTTCCAAGAAAAAAAGTAACTTAAACCATCTAGCCCAGCTGTTTTATGAAGCCTAACATTGTTTAATGCCTTAATCAGCTCCTTATCATCTATTGTTGGACAATTGTTCAAAATTCTCATTTCTTGAAAAACCTCCACTTTCTGGTAATGTCTTAACACCTCTGTAAACTTTTTCACAAACATATTTATGATGGTTTTGGGTCAGAAATAAAAACACCATTAGATATAATGGTGATATTAGAATCATTACCACCTTTATACCTCCTCAAATGCTTATTCAAAAATTTCTTATCAGTTTATGTGTAACTAACCAGTTCATATTTTCCATTTGAACTATGTATTTGCTTTATTGGTGGGCCTTTCAGTTTCTGGTAACCCACCTTAGTAATTCAAATTGAGCCCTTTAAAAAAAGTACCACAAAAAATTATTTCTCTTTATTTATATAGTTTCTTATTCTATTTTAAATAGATAAATATACCCTTTTGACCACCACTGTGCCTCACATTTGGGGACTATCTATCTCTCAGTGAGAAAAAGACATGAATAAACAATCTTCCAATAGACTGCAATATTTCCCCTAATATTACCTCTTTCCACCTTCAGTTCTCAACTTATCTAAAAATATAATGAAATTTGCTTAAGAAAAAGCCTTCCTAATTTCACTTTCATCCACAAATCCTCCCCTTTAAACATTAATTAGCTCCGCTAAAATACATATATAGGCTGAACCACAAAGTTCTGGGTGCATTTTTTGGTCCATAGCATATTTTACATTATTTATCCATATAACTTCTAAAATATTATTCACTCCAGTGGGTTCTTTCACTATCTGAGTGTACCATTGTTCCATACTAATCTTTATTAGTTGCTAAAAGGACTATTATTTGTTGTTGTATCATTCCTGATCTGTATTAGATGCATTCAAATCACCTGTTATAATATCATAGCCATCATAAAATATATTACCTAACTATTAAATGCAATTGCCTCATAGTTTACATGTTTCTGAGATATGAAAACAAGTGTGGCTTTCCATTCTAATTTAGCCTTTACTATCCACATCACTACAAATTATTATTTATCACTAAATAAAATAGGTGATGACTGACAATTTTCATTAACAAATAAAGACATCCCACCCCCCTCATTGATTACTTTTATATCAATGATGTCCATTATATCCTATATCCTGTGGATGAATATTTTTTTTAAGCCATTAAACTGTATTTCAGTTACCACAATTAGATCATAATCTTCACCCGCTATCCTTGCTTCAAAGTTTCTTATCTTATTATTTAAACTCCTTGTATTACATAGAAAGTATCTTAAATTATTTTTTCTCAACTTATTTTTAACTTGTTTACTTATTTCAACAAAAAGGCATATATTTAAAAGTACTCAGCAAGTGTCTTTTCCCTGATAACTTAAGTGAATTCTGTCATGACCAAAAAAAGATTGTTTCTTAACAATGCCCTTCCAAAATACAGTTCAGATTATGAAGCTCATCAAACAACTCCTTATTGTAACAGTGAATTCTCTAGCTGTATCCAACAATGCCCTATTATAACACATTGCTGCACAAACATCAGAAAAATAACATTGTCACTTTTCTTCAGAAAGGCTTTTACATTTAAGCATCATTAGATACAATGCTAATATTAGAATCATTACCACCATTGTATCTCCTCAAATATTTTTACAAAAACTTCTAAATGTTTAACATATAGCTAACCAGTTCATATTTTCTTTTCAGATCTTGTTACTGATTTATTCATATACATTAAAAACAACTATTTTAATACCTTGAAAAGGATGTGTACTTTGGGACCGAAGGAAATGAGGGTGACACATCATACCAAAAGACCTTGAAAAGTTATTGAGCAGCACCTATCATAAGGAAGTGACAGGAAACTAATTAGAAGTGGGGGGGGGATAAAGTCCCCAATTGAAGACAGCATATATAAAAAATAAATGAAGTTGAGTTGAGAATCTAAAGGGTTAAGATAAATGGTGAAAATTATATATACCATCAAAGAGAACCTGGAATTGTTGAATGAGATGAAGATAAGTACAGAACCTGTGCAATTTTTTTTCTTATGTCTTTATGCACATTAGCAAATGTTGCAGTTTTAAATTTGGCAGTTAAGGAAATTTACAAAATGTATGCTTTAGAGGTGTTGTGGGCCACTAGAACTGTTATGGTGAATAAGTAGAAGAAATTAGATTTAAATCCAAATTGTTGACCATGATTATTTTCAAAAGTCAGATGGAAGTTAAAGCATGCCTAATATGTATTTATGAGAATAAAATATCAAGGAGAAGAGAAAAGTATACTAGACAAAATGACAATATTTTGATTTGTAACACCAAGATTGCAGAGACTGATAACCTTGTTCAATCACAAAACAAGATTACAGAGACTGATAACCTTGTTCAATCACAAAACAAGATTGCAGAGACTGATAACCTTGTTCAAGCACAAAACATTCAGTTCTCAGAAAATTACATCAGTGTTTCAACAGATAAGGCAGAAAAACAAGGAAAGATGCAGGCTGGAAAGAAGAAATCTAATTTCAATTTTGAATGATTAGAGAATATTACTATAAGGGAAGAAAAAAGGAGGAGAAAAACTGAAGTTAACAACATGGCTTAGATTATTCAGATTCATCTAGATGAGAATGATGTGCTTTCTAATGATTTAGGTTGTGAAACAGATTATTATGACAAATGATGATGATTTTGATGAAGATTGTTCTTTTGTAGCAACTGAAGGAGCAGCCATTACTAGATTTTTTAAATCCAGTCAGAAACGATATATTAGTAGTTGGTGATTCAGTAATTAAAGGAAGTGATATTAACATTTGGAGAGAGGATAATGAACACGAAACAGTGCTATACTTGCCAAGGGATAAATATATTGGATGTGAGTGGGGTCTTAGAATGCCTCAACATAAAGAAGTATGGTGCTGTTTTTATTCATATTGGTTCAAATGATCTCATCTTTCAGGATGCCTTGTCTGTAGGAAGGAAACTTTCAGCCTAATAGGTAGCATAGCTTATACAGGTTTCAGAACATATTTTCATGAATCATACACAGAAAGGAGAATAAGGCCAGCATGAATGAAAATATGTTTTTTGTAAATATGTACATGAAACAATGGCTGATTTTAAAAAGTGGCAATGTGTATTACATCCAAGCCTAATGATGGATGCACATGTATTTAGACAAGAAGAAGTCCACTTGCCAAGACAAAGAAAAAAAATTACAGCATACATATGTCAATATTTGAGTAAAATATATATATATATTTTTTTTTGCCAGCTCAGAACTTTAACAGTTCACAGATAGCAAAATTTGATTTATCTTTGCTAGTTGTTAATGTGAGGAGCATTAGTAATATTTTTCTCTTTTCATTTGAATAATTTGCTGGGTTCACATGACATGACTGATGTGTTTTTTTTTTGTGAAACACAGCTAAAGAACACTTTTTGGAAAACAGTTCTGCCACAGTAAAAATCATTTTCTTTTCTGTAGCAGCTGGATGTGTCTTGATAAGAATTACAACTTTGTATGAGACCAGTGATGATTAGATCTTTGATGATAATACTAATACATAGACTGTGTAACTGTGACAGAAATGACAACCTGGAATCATAATTGTTGGAAAGTATAAACCACAAAAATGAAGTGTTGATGACCTAGAGGAATTCATGCATTACTTGAAAGAAACACAGAAGGGACATGTTAATACAAGGACACTTAAAATTACCAGAAATGGACCTGAATAAAATGTACTTGATAACATTAGTAAAAAGATTGTTTACAACATATTTATTAAAGGACAACAATTGTTGCAGATTATAAACAAACCTGTCAGGGAACAGAACATACTAGACATTGTTTGTGTTCCTAAGGAAATGATTGCTACTTCAAGTCAAGCTTATCACAGTTAATATCCAATAATCATAGGGGTTATAGTGGGTAAATTTCTGCTAGATAATTATGCCAATTTCAAATGTAAACCAATACACAGAAGAGAAATAACAGACTATATTGGACACAATGCAGTCAATATATAAAACTGAATGTAGAGATGCATTCAGTGGGAAGAAGGCAGAAAGAATGTGATATGTTTATGAAAGAGATATTGAGTGAGATAAAAAAACTACTTAACATCAGAATCTAAGTTTAAAAGATCTGGAGGACATATTCCGTAACAAGAGGGTGGGTTACTTTAATGTTAAAGTCTTCATTTTTCAGGAAAAAGTGTATGAAATAGAAATTAGGTCAGCCTATAAATTTGAAAACTTCATTAAACAATCTAGATAGACAAATTAAACATGGGACAAGACAAGATCATGAAAATGTTGAAGAAAAGTTACATACTTTACTGAGAATAATGGGAATCTTTTTATAGATATATAAGATGCGGTAGGAGTAAAGACATATAAATCAATAAACCGTGTGTAGATTTTAAAATGTATTCTGAAATACAACAGATTGTACATGTATTAAGAAAATGTTATGCAAAACAGTTTGGTTCCAAATATTGGTGCTAATTTGTGCCAGTAATCTTCAGATAACTTTAGATATTTAATTTAAATTAAGGTATGTTTAAAAAGTACTATGCAAGTTGAACCAAGCAAAGCACAGGAAGGAGATGGAGTTATTAATAATGACCTGGGAATACTTCAAAATGAAGCAACAGTACCATCACATCTGCTATTCATTAGGTCATTTAAAGTGCATTGGTCATGATCTAAAGCAAGTGTAAATAAATCTTTGCAGTTGGATATTAACTTCTTATCATATACAATTCCAAAGAATTGGATGCACTAATTGTGTTGGTTTTGCATTTTATTTTATTAGAAAGGATGGCCTCCTGAATATTTTCTTCAGAGCTGAAATTCCCTGCCAGGACATCATGAAAGACTTAACCCATAATGCCTCACTCCCTAAATTAATGTAAAAATATTGTATTTTCATGTTAAATACATCAACATTAGTTTGATACTTCCTAGAAAGACAAGCTATCAACTAGTTCTTGCAGATAGACCACCTCACACTGAAAATGAACACAAGATGATATAGCACTGAGATCATAATATAAATATGAGGCAGCTCCAATTTGGATGTAAGTTAATTTTGATTACTATAATGCTTTACAGTTGTATGTAAATCATTGCTCAATACCTACCAAAAAATCACCTTGTGGGTATGGTTATAAAGAAAATTGAATAAACAGAAAAACTAAACATCTCAAATAGCGCACTATAATCTTTATTTTTTGCTAAATCATTTATAAGTTTATCCATTGGCTGTCATAGGAAAATAAATTAATTGCAAAATAATGACACTGGCAAATATGATCAATTAAGTAGTAATACATGCCTGGGTGTGGGTAATGCTGGATTTACCCACAGTTGGTGTGGTTTGGTCATGATGCTGAAGCGAGATAGCTTTAAAAAAAGCAACAGAGAAAGAAAGATCTCCGTTCGCTTGTTTAAAGCTGTCTCGCGATGCTAAATGAGTTTAACATAGCAAGATATCTTTAAAAAAAGCAACAGGGGGCAGAGCCTAGATGGCCAACTGTTAACAGCTTTCTTCTTGAGCTCCACATCAGTTACTAGAAAACAGGGAAAATTTTAAATTAAACTCTATCATCTACTCACTAAAAGTTGAACAATCTGTTTTAGAATCTGTAATCTACTGGATGTACAACTTTGGTGCATTTTCTTAAAGATTTTCATGTCAAATTTGATAATTATTCACCTGAACAGAGATGAGCAACTCAAAATCCTCACATTCTGATTCCTCACTAAAAAAAGAAATTCAGCCGATATCTATTACTCTCCAGGAACTGTCCTTAAAGGTGGATAGATTCACTGACAATCTTGAAAACTTAAAAATAAACTGTCAACAACAAACTGATGTTTTGAAGGAGATTCTTCAGCAGCAACAGTCTAAAATTCTGGACGTTGAAACTTCACTCAATGATATAGACGGAAAACTTAAAGAAGATGAATCTCACTGTGAATTTATCTTGCAACAAAATAACTGGCTGAGAGTGGATGATGTTGAAAATAGAGAGAGGAGAACAAATATTAGAATAGTTGGTCTTCCTGAAAAAACAGAAGGAGAAGACATTTCCTTTTTAAACTCCTGGCTGCCTGATTTTTTGGACCTAAAAGAAGGTTTGTCCTATGGACTTGAAAGAGCACACAGAGCCATTGGGAAACATATTCCTTCTTCTACAAAAGCTGCCCCAATATCCATAGTTGTGAAGTTTCTATCCTTCTTAGACAAAGAATTAATACTAAAAATAGCATGGAGGAAAAGCCCCTTGTCATTTAAAAGTAACCAAATAAGATTTGACAATGATTATTCCATGAGAGTCCTGGAAATGAGAAAGAGATCTTGGCCATTGGTAAAACTGCTAAAGCAAAATAAAATCAAAGCTCAACTTGTTTATCTGGCTAAAATCAAAATCTTTCATCAGAATGAAATGAGATCATTTAATAATACTGAAGAAGCTGTTTCATTCATTCAAAATAAAAGCATTATTACATGGAATGGTCACCATCTACAACACTTAGAAGATCTTTCGAGAAAAATAATTGGATGGATGTGAAAATGAAAAAGTTGAAGACTGGCTTCAAAAATGTTGGACACTCTAGTTCTCTCAAAGATCTAACTAAATGATAAGGTGCCCATAAATATTTAAATAAGTATGTATCATCACTCTGTTTTATTTGTAATTATACCTTTATTTATTTTATTAGTAAAATATAATAATTCTTTCTCAACTAGGTATAATTAAGTATGCTTGGGAAGTAAAGTCTGCCAAGTTATGCTTACACGTACTGTTCTTGCTTTGGTTCTTGGCATCTTTAACTAGGGTTAAATTGTGTATAATATGAAAACAAGCCTGCAATATTCACACTCAAGGTCTGATTTTGGACATGTGTAGCAGTGTGTACTCTTGTTTGCATTATTTTAATATGTTTTAATGTATTACATGGTTTAAACTAAGCACAGTTTTTTTCCCCTGTATATGCTTTTTTATATGGATTAGCGTCTTTGCATTCTAAGCTGAGAGTTTACTGCTTCGCACATGAAACATCATGCTCGAGCCATATTTGAAAAAGAGAGCAATATGTTTCCATGTATTTTGAATAGTACTTTGGTGAAAAGTATGAATTGGAACCCTGTTCTTTTCTTTTGGTGGGGTGCATTTGTTGGGTATGCTTGAATTGTAGTTTTTCGGATTTCTACATGCACAGTTCTTTGATTTGGATTGTGGTGCCTTTGATGGGCTTGAAATAGATTTAATGAGGCTGTGGATCTGTGGTGTTCGCTTCGGAGTTTGATTGTGGATGTGTTTGATGTACGTGTTTTGTTGAATACAGTGAATTGTTTAGAGAGAGTACGGATGTTTCCCTTGTGAAGGTATTCTGTGTAGTTTAGCGTTGTGGAATTCTGAGCTGATAGTCTGTTTCACGTGTGGAACATCATGCTCGAGCATTCATTGAGATGGATTTCTTTCCGCTTTCCTATAGAATGTTGAAACGCGCATTTATCATTTTCTGATTAAAATATTTAATCCCTTTTAGAATCCTTTAAGGTTCCCCAGCAGAAAGTTTGGTGCTGCTTTAAGATAGAAATATTGGTACTGTTGGGAAGCCCTTTGAAAGATACCATTGAGTTCCATACTGATTGAAGTCAACTTACAAATTAAATCATTTGTATTTCATCCAGACTGGTTTCTAGGTAGTAAGTGTATTTTAGTTCAAGGGCAATCAAATGACCCAACTTTCCATTGACTCTTTTTCTTTGTTTAAATAAAGTCTATACTAGAATAGAAATATAGTATTAAGTAAGTTCTGTACAACGGTATTACAGTCTGCTTATGTAGTGACATCAAACCAGTCTGTTTCAGTTTGTCTCACAAATAGATTTGTGCACCATGTATAAAGGCTCTATAGGAGATTAACTTGCCTTTGTTATACAGTATTTCAACAAAAAGACTCCAATAATAATAAACTGTTTATGAAATATGGGACTTTAAATTATAGAAATGCTGAATCCTAAAGGTAAATTGGGGGAAACACAAACAAGAATCAACTGTTTCTAGTGACTGGGCTTGATTCTGAGGGGTCAGGAATGAATTAGGAAAATCCATATTCATTTAGTGTGGTGAAGGGTAGTAAACTGGCTTTATATCCGAAATATATATTTAGGTTCCCCAGAAGTAATGCACTACTGCATGTGAGATTATCTAACAGAACAATATTAAGGTGATTTTTAACAGACTAGGAAGTAAATGCTTTTGTTCTTTGTGAAATGCACATTATAACTACTGATTACCTTGTGTGCTATCCCAGTTACATACAACACAACAGTACTATCATAGATGCAAGATGTCCCTTCCTCTATACTGAGTATGATTTTCACTTCAATATTCAGCTATATGTTCTCAGAATTAAGGCACATCGCAACTAGATCAGGACACAAACCGTAAGCTTCTGCTTTGTTACATTGGATACTCATAAAAATGAAGGCTTGTAATAAGAGTTTCAGTCATTTGTATCTTGGCATTCTGTGTTTAGCAAATCATTGTTTTATTTAATAGTAAACCTATACCAGAATTTGAAGTCCTATATCCAGGTAATGAATATTCAGCATGCATATGCTACATACATTTACAACTTACAAAAGCTACAAAATGTATAATATAACATACACAGGTTTACAAATGGTGCACTCATGAGAGCATTAATGTCTCACATTATATGATATGACAGGCAACCCATTTCAGTTAAGGTCACCTTACCTCTCTAGCACTATAATTTCAAGATACTTAAAATGGATCATTGTATAACCCTATTCTTCATTTGGTCATTAAGTATAACCTAAAATCCCTGGTGCTAGTAATGTCTTTGGCCACTTTTACATAATTTTCACTGATCACTATTACACTCTGACAAAGCCTTCTGCAGGCTTAATTGGTGATGTATTTACAAGACTGCCATTAGCAACAACAGAATTATAGGGTTATCTGAGAATTGAAATGGATTGCCTGCACTGCTTATGCACATGGCTTTCTTTCTGGTTTAATGATTTATGATTTGTGAGATAATTCTGATTGCTGAAGCTAGATCTTTGTTTTCTTTTTACTTTTTAATCTTAATATACTTTTAGAGTCATAAAAGCTTACTTCATTTGTCAGAATGAAGTAATTTCCTTGATGGAATAGCTAGATAGAGTAAGCTGAATCTCTGATGAAACCATAGCATGCAGACGTTATTCAAAACATTAGCACCTAACTATGCAACTATAAAATACAAATACTTAATCCAGGTTACTATTAAAATGAACACTTGTGTAGTACATTTGCACATTCAAAGCTGTTAACAGAAAGTCATAACATTCTTGATGTTGTAAGTGTTGGAGATTGTTATTTTATGTCTCTACTGACTTGCATATTAAGGTAAACATTTAATATTTTAAGCTATAAATGCATAGACTAGTAGAAACAGATGCTGTGTGAAGACAAACTAGATATCCATTTTGTAGGCGGATCTGTGAATAGACTTTCTTGACTTCATATTCACAAAATATGCATTAATATTTATATGGATAAAGACGCTAGAGTAAAGCAAACACATATACTATAGTTTGAATTCAGTAATTAGACATTATAAAAGATTTTTTAAAAATTCCCTTGAAAAATATGTATATGTAGTAATGATTTGGGTTTAATCTAGTTTGAATGGAGTATGCTTTGATTGCGAATAAGTAAAGGTGGACAATCTATGTAACTATTGTACTAATTATTGATTGCTTCTATATGACTCTGTATAACAAACTTAAAATATAACTCTAACTCAAACCATTGCAGTGGTTTTATAACACCTGTTTTGTTACACCTCTCATTGTACCTTGTTCTGCAATGTCAGCAGTTATATTGGAATGATATCAAACTGTACTGGCACAATTTTCAACCATTAACATATCCGTCTGACATGTTATTTATTAGATCATCATTTAACTGAATTATGCTAACATTTTACTCTCACAATAAAAATAGTGTGAGCTAAAATTTCTCTGGAAATAGATAAATCTAACATAATTCCACCTTAGAGTTTTCTTAAAAAAAACTGCCTATTTATTATCACTCATATAACTATAATTTATGGAATGAAAATTGCAACATATTTAATTGATGATAAGTCCATCAGCATATAAAAGCTTACAACTGACACTGTAAATCATCTTCAAGTATTGATTATTGTAATATTGATCTACTCTAACTAATCATTATCTGTTAAACTTAATAGAAATACTAATATAGTTAATGGTTGCCTAAGAACTTATTTTGATGAACCTTCTTATACATATGCACTGTCAAGTTATTAATAATTTACTTTTAATAAGATTCATATAGTAAAGTGAATGTAGCCTTCTTAATTAAAAAACATTTTACCAGTATATCTAAATATACTCATTATAGTTAAAATTATATGCTACACTCAATTTATTGTTTGTTCTCTCGAATTATTTAACTTATAGAATTGTCATAGGAAACATAATCTGGAGCCTCAATCTAGGCAATTTGTTTAATTCTTTGGAACAATGGTTAATCTGACTGGATATTTTTATTCTGTCAGATTAGGAATGTTATACATTCCATGTCATTTAATGGTTTTACCAAAGTTCAATAACTTTTTAAACATAAATTTTGTTTTTGTAGGCCTCAATTTAATTTAAAATTGTATATATTAGTGGGAATTAGCAATTTATCATTAGAATTTAACTTTTCTAAGAAGGAAATAAAATAATTAAATAATACATCTATTCACTATCTTATCATTTTCTACATTTAATATTTGAATAAATAAAATGGATCTGACTTTTCTTTCTTTGAACATAAATGGTCTAAATAATCCAAAGAAAAGATTAAATGTATTAAAGTACTTAAAGTTAAATAAAGCATAAGTAGTCTTTTTACAAGAAACTCACTTTAAAACGAATTATAGTTTTATCTGGAACCCTAATGAATACTTATATAATTCTTCTTATAATAAAAAAACTAGAGGAGTTTTAACACTGTGGAACAAAAATATTACTTCTCCTCAAGTTATCTATAATTACGAAGACAAAAATGGTCTTTTATCAATTATAATAATACAATTTAATAATAGAATTTGGACATTAGTTAATGTTTATTGGTTTCCTGGAACTGGAATAAAAACTATAAAGAAACACTTAGAACTTATTATTACACATGTTAAATGTAGTCTGATTCTAGGGGGAGACTTTAACTGCTTATTTAATAATTTAGAAACTTCTCGTAAAAGACCCTTTCATATCACCAATATAGGAAAATATTTTAAAAAGTGGACAGATGACTTTCAGTTATATGATTTATTTCATTTTAAAAATAATAGCCCATTAGAATTTTCTCACACAGATTTTAGACGCAAGACACAGACTAGAATTGATAACATTTTTGTATCCCAGGGTTTAAAAACAAAATTATTACACTTTACAATAATCCCATGCCCTTTATCCGATCATAATGCACTTACTTTTAACACACAAACAGATTCTAAGAAGTTATCCTTTTCTAAAAGAATCCCAGCCTATATAACAAAACTCAAACAATTTAAGCCCTGGCTAGACACAGAATTTTTTTTTTCCTAGATATAAACTTAAATAGTGAGGTAAATGTAGTAATCCTATGGGACTCCTTGAAAGCCTATTTATATGGTAAAACTATTACTTGGTTTAATAACAAAGCAAAGGAATGGGAGTCTGAACTAACTAATATACAAAAACAAATCACATTAGTTAATAATGATAATACAAGATCTTCCTCCAATAAGAATAAGGAAATTGAATCCTTAAATAAAAAGTAAAATGACATCTTAACACACAAAACTAATGTAGCCCTAGAAAAACTAAGGTTAAATTCTTATTTTGTATCCCCAAGACATATGCGCAATCTTACACTAAGAGTTAAAATAAATTCTATTGAAAATAACATTGTGAGTGTGATACATGAAGGGAGAAATATCTCTGACATAAGTGATATTCTTGATGCCTTTAAATATCATTTCTCAGAACAAAATAAAAACAAAGATTCTCAACAAAATATCTCAGACCATGGCCTGGATTTTTCTAAATTGAAAAACTTTACCAGAAAAATTAATTAATGAAATTCAAAAACAAATTTCCCTTAAGGAAATTAATGAAAAAAATTAAAGAAAGTAAAAACAATAAATCACGAGGCAAAGATGGCATTATTAATGAAATATACAAGCTTCTACCACCTTTGGCTATATCAGTCCTATATAGAGCTTTGAATTAATTGCATTTACAAGGTATAATTTCACCCTCATGGAGATACTCATTAATTACTCCCATACTAAAAGAAAATAAAGATTATCATTACTGCAGCTCATATAGACCAATTTCATTGATTAATAATGATTATAAAAAGTTAATGTCTATCTTAGTCAATAGATTTAAAAAATCACTAACACACCTAATCGCTGAAAATCAAACAGGTTTATTTATAATAGACATACCCAAGATAATATTCAAAGAATTCTTACCATCATATATATTTTAAACAGAAATAATCAAGAAGCTCTTAAAATTTCCCTTGATATTGAAAAAGCTTTTGATTCTTTAAATTGGAATTTTCTTTTCAAAATTCTTGAATTGTATAAGTTCCCTATTCGATATATTTCTTTCATAAAAATATTTACAATAATAACTTAGCCTATGTAAAATTAGGACCATTTATGTCAGAATCAATTAAAATTACTAAAGGAATCAAGCAGGGTTGTCCGATGTCTCCAATTCTTTTTGCACTAGCAATAGAACCCCTTTCTCTGGCAATTCAATATAATTCCAAAATAAAGGGATTAAATATGTATAATCAGTTTGATTCTAAGATAATGTTATTTGCTGATGATATACTACTTACTTTAAAAATTCAGAAGAATCCTTACAAGAATTTGATTTAATAGTTAAAAATCTTTATTATATCTCAGGATTAAAAATTAGTAGTTCAAAGTCTAATCACATACTATTAAATAAAAAAAAAATCAAATGATAACACCAAAATGACTATAAATTAAATAGTAGGGAAACAAGTTTCTTCTTTAAAATATTTAGGGATTGTTCTATGTGATAATATAGCTTTAACTTTGAATACAAATTACAATAACATTGTAAGTATACTAACAACTTTTACAGAAAAATGGAATACATTACATTTAAACTTTAAAGATAGACTAAAATTAATTAAAATGATTCTATTATCAAAAATAAACTACATTGCTTTATCTATACCCATATTACCCAGCAAACCTATTTTGAGAGAAAAAAAAGAATTCTCTTGAAATGTCTATGGTATCCAAAGAAAAGTAGAATAGCTTTCTCAAATCACATTAGACCCTGTGAGCTTGCAGGAATAAATTTTCCAGACATAGAATCCTATATTAAAGGTTCTAATCTCAAAACAGTATTAATTTGGATAGATCCAAAATTTTCTTCAGCTTGGAAATCCTTACATACAACTATTATTCTAAATGAAAATGAAGTAATAAAAAATCTACAATTGAATGATCTAAATAATTCATTTTGGTGTACACTATGTATTAATATACAATATAATATTGTTAAACCTACAAACCTAAATTATATAAACTTTATCTATAATACTTTTAGAAGTTTTGTTAATAATAATGTTGATATCAAATTATGGTTACAACTGCTATACCCATTTAAATTTAGAAAAAAACTTCTTTAATAATATTAGTGCAGATATCCTTAATAATTGGGAAATGAAAAAAATGTACATGCTGGTACCATTTACAGTGAATCTAGATATGCTGGATGTGGAAAATTTAATTAGAATCTTTAACCTATCAAATTCATATTGGTTAGTTCTTAATAGTATAAATTCATTCACTCAAGACCAATGTAGAACAATAAAGAATTCTTCCTTTAAGTCTCTACCCAAATTCATACTTCTTATATATGAAATACTATATGGAAAATTTACTTGGGAAAATTTAATTTCAAAGCTTTATACAATCATTATTAATTATAAAACTACCCCTAATCAAAACATTTGGAATATTATCAATAAGGATTTTACCTTGTCCCTATCCCCTAAAAATAGAATTAATCTTCTACAATCCATAAAATTAACTTCTAATTTACAAGTGTGGAGGATCTTCTCCTGGAAATTCTTACATAGGGCCTTCTATACTCCTAGTAAAATAGTTAAATTCAATCTCTCCAAAGTAGTATGCTGGAGATGCTCTTTAAAATGTAGAGCTAATTGGTCTCATATTTCTATGAATGTTCTCTCATTCAGAAATACTGGGAGGATACTGGTAATTTCCTTCAAGATATTTTCACTGATACCTTTGTATTATCAAAATCCTTAATTTTTTGTGTATAAATGAATCTACCACAATGAATAATAAAAATAAATATCTTCTTTGGACAATTTTGGCAGTAGCCAAAAAATGCATTACAAGAAACTGGAAATCACCATCCATTCCAAAATTTGAAGACTTAATGATTCTTCTGGATGAAGTAGTACTAATGGAAATAAAAGTTAAAGAACTAAGAATTTTTCATAGAAAATGGACTAATAATCCTTGAGAGAAAGTCATCACTCTTATTAAGACAATGAATTTGGATACACTAACTTCTAATTAATCAAACGTGATTTAAGAATTGTTGAATATTATATAACCTACAAAAAAGTTTAAAAATTTTCATTTTGCTATTCCTTCCTTTATTTTTCTGTTGAGGCTTTTGTAAATTTCGTACATAGTTTGTTATAATTTATCATTTAAATTGTGAAACTTATTTTGTTTTTCTTTATTGTTATTGGAAAATTAAATAAAAATTTTGAGCAAAAAAAAAAAAAGCAATAGAGAAAGGAAGATCTCTGTTGTTTTTTTTTAAGATATCTCGCTATGTTAAACTCGTTTAACATAGTGAGATTACAACAATGGGGCTATTCCAGTCTCCATTGGTACCAAAAACACACAAAAAAACAAGACTTATACTAATGAAAAAGTCCAGGTGACCAGACTTTTTTCCACTAGTATAAGTCTGATTTACAACGGGCACGCAGACCAATCAGCATGCACGTTTTGGAATATTAATGGGGGAGGGTCATTGTATAATGCACTATAATCACAGGGAAATTCTTCATGACTAGAGACATGCACTTGTTAAATAAGACAAACCCTGAATCATTTATACCCATAGGCTTACTTCCTTGATATGTAAAAATAATGAAGAAGGTTATTTTGGACAAATTATTGTCATAGCTGGAAAGCTTGGAACTTTAGTCCATATATCAGCATGCATATTAGAAAACAGATCTATAGCTGCTTGTAACATGATGTGCTATAATAATATAATGACAGCTATAAAAGAAAAAAGTGTGCTGTGATATTATTTATATAGATTTTTTCTTTAGT
>NC_056728.1:525517071-525536605 GCF_019279795.1 Protopterus annectens | reverse complement strand
ATACTTGACCTGCTTATTACTAACATAGGCAACTGTTGCTCTACACCAATAGTCATTTCCTCCCTGGTTAGATCAACCACAAACTAATCACCATGGAAATCCACATCTCACCCACACCCCCCACAAAGGTAACTACCATGAAAAACTTCTCCAAAACTGACTTTGGGATCCTAAAAACAGAGGTGGTGAACTTCACGGCACCCATGCCAGTGGAAAATAGATGCATGACTACCGAATCATACACCAGTGCACTGTACGAACATGTACATAAATGCATGGAACTAGCCATACCTAACAGAACCTAGCAAGAATCTTCATGGCAATACCCAGATTTGCTTTGAGTTACTGCACAATGGAACCTCCTATACTGAGCCAACAGATATTGCCAACAGTCTGGCCGACAGTTTCAGTGCCAACTTTACCCCTGTCTCCCTCCTAAAGGGCCAGTCACAATACCGGAAGAATGCCAGGCACTCAACATCACTGCAGCACAGGTTAAAGTTGCATTTTCCAAGGCCAAAAATACACCTCCCATGGGACCCAATAATATCCCTGGCTGTGTTCTGCATGAACTACAAAGTGAACTGGTACCACATCTGTGTGCCCTGTTCACTCACAGCCTCACCTTAGGCTTTGTCCATATGAAGGGCGCACTGCTGCAGTCATCCCTTTCCATAAAGGGGGAGTGACTACAGACCCTGGGAATTATCGCCCCATTAGCCTGATGAGGCTACTATGTAAGACTATGGAGCACATCATCATGGACCTAATTAACAAGGATATAAGGAATCTCCAAACTCTAGATCCCACGCAGTTTGTTTTTGTGAAAGGTAGATTATGCCTGCTCAACCTGGTTGACTTCTTTGAGTCAGTCACCAGAGCTGTGGATGAGGGTAAGGTAGTTCATACAGCCTACCTCGATCTGGCCTAGGCCTTTGATACCATGCCTGACTCAAGAATTATTGATAAACTCACGAAACTAGGCACCAACCCCTATATCACTAGATGGGTTGCCAATTGGCTCACAGATAGAACCCACAGTGTGAAAGTAGTGGACTCCAAGTCAGACTGCCGACCAGTCATGAGTGGAGTCCCACAAGGATCGGTCCTGGTCCTCTCCCCTTTTGGCATTTACTTTTCAGAAGTCCAGGCCAGCACAGTGGGCCTCTGGCTGACCAAGTTTGCAGACAACTGTAAGCTGGGAGCCATTATTAACTCCCCAAGTGATGCAGACATCCTACAGAAAGCCCTCACTGAGACCAATGACTGGTGTCGAAAGCATGGCCTTAAGCTTAAAGCCAAAAAATGCGTTGTCATCCCCTTTGGGAAAAACTCAGTTCCCACTAATTACCACATTGATGGGAGCCCACTGAACACTGAAGGAGTTATAAGAGATCTGGGGACACAGGTTGACAGCAACTTCTCCTTCGACCACCACATTGCCACTATGGTCAGAAAGTCCTTCTATGTGGCACATCTCATTACCAAGGGTTTTGCATCCAGGAAGAAAGGGGTCATCATCTCTCTCTCTCTCTCTCTCTCTCTCTACTCTTCCCTCATTAAACCATTCATTGAGTATAATGCCCCATTTGGCATGTACCCCACTAGACACCTGCAACAGCTGGAGAGGCCACAGAAGTACCTCACAAAGAGGATCCTAGGCTTTAAACACGTGTACTACATGGAAATACTTAAAAAACTCCAGCTATTCTCTGTCTCATATCATCTACTAAGAGGCGATCTCTGCTTGACTTTCAAAGCCATGTCTGACCCAGCTCTGTTAGAAATGCTACATCTAAAGAAATCCCAATCCCTCCGCATTACCCACATGCTCCAGAGACCTCAACCTCATTACCACAATCAACAGAATACGCTGGAGGGACAGGTTCATAACCCAGAGACTGCTCGTGCTCTGGAATAGACTTCCCATACTTGTCAAGCAGAGCACCTCATGGGCCCTCTTCAAGAGAAACCTTGATGAGTGGATGGGAAATAGAAAGTTCACTGCAGGGATCACTCCAGTGGCTGTACTTGATAGAGGCACTGGGAACTAACGTCAGGCAACACAATGCCAGGGCACTTCTGTGGGCTAGGCTTGTAAAGGCTCCAGGGCCATTGGCCTAGTACACACCTCTGAACCTATGAGAGACTGTGCATTTTCTATTTTGTCTTGGACCTAGCAAGAACATCCACTCATCATCACCATCATCTGCACTTGCGTTGCTCTGTAAATAAGATCTTAGAGCATAGTAACTCTTCTTAGATATAGTTAGGAATATAGTACAGATTAGTTTAGATGTTTTCTGCATTTATTTAAGACTGTCCTACAATGTTGTTTTAAAATATTTCCCATGATTTTGAACTCTGAAGCTACTATGTTGCTGTACTGAGTATTGTCTTGTTCTTTTATTATTTATTATTATATATATTTAATCCTATATTTGTGGCTGATATTTGTGAGACATATTTAAGCTCTTAGAGTACTTGCATATGTATTTGGTGACACTGTACAGGCCACTCCTAAATAGCCTTGCAAGTCTTGGTCAGACTACCATTTGGATGATAGTAACATTACACACTAAGATTGGACACCCTTTGTAAGGGCCTTATAGTAGCTGATAAGTAAGGGTTGGTGGCAGTGGAAACTACCTTATAGTTTGGGCAGAAGGGGGCATAGCTAGTAAACTTGTACCAGCCTTTCCCAGGTGTGTGTGTGTGTGTGTGTGTGTGTGTGTGTGTGTGTGTGTGTGTGTGTGTTTGTCAGCTACTTGGGCAGGGACACGAAGCACTGGTTGGACAGAGAGGGTGCTGGCGGTCTTGGCTTGGCCCCTCAGCTGAGATTTTAACCATATAGCTGTGCCAGTGGGGAGTCTTATTGGGGATCTGGAGAAAGAGGGAGAAACCAGCCCCAGACTGACTGTGATCTCTGTGTGCTCTTAAGGGAAATTGTACTCCACTGCATGTGTGTACTTGTCATCCTCCCCAGTGTGCAAGTCCCCTAGCTGTTGCCAGTGGTGAGGATTGAGGCACCTTGATTACTGTGCCAGAGCAGGGGGTGTCACACCATAAATTCTGTTATTTTAGCAGTGTTCTAAGTGTATAAGAGCAGCATTTAAAACAGGGACCTTTGTCCCCCTAATTGAGGGCTTTGCACATTTTTTAAGCTAAGAGGTCAAAAGGTACATACGGCGGACAGAGAAAATGGGAGGAAAATCTTGTATATTCTGCAAAACTAAAGAAACTTACCTAATTTCACTTGTATTTTTGCCTTGTCTGTCTTGTGCTTCTAAACCCTCCTGATGTTATAGTTTTTTTCTTTAAAAAAAAAAAAAAGGGCATCGGAGATCTTACTGTCTCTATTACTTGCTGGAATGTAAGATGGGCAGTACATCAGCAAAGTGTTAAGAATGCGGAAACAATGTGGAAGAACACCACAGCACAGTTATTCAAAGATATTATTTAAGAAAAGTAAGTAATTTCTTTCTTAAATAATGTCATTGTATAATAGTAATAACTGACTTGTGGGTGTAGGTATATTGAAGATTTACCCACAGTTGGCTTTGTCTAATCACTCCACTGTGGGTAAATCTTCAATACACCACACACACTCATCGGTTTTTGCTAAAATATGTAATTAAAAAAGGAGAACCTTTAGAAAAAAGTGTTTGTGACAAAATAATTTTGATTACAATTTTCTGTTTCATTCGTGAACTTCTAGATTCATTTGGGAAATGAAGTGAACAATGTGATGCTGAGCTGTTCCTTAACCGTGGTTGAAAATAATTTTGTGATGCATTATAGAGAATATAGTTACAATGGATATGAATTCTCAAATAATTAAAAGAGCTTCTTATGAAAATTATTATTCCAGTCGTAAGGACCTGTTTTAGTTAAGATCAGTGTGTATGATAGAATGATGTACATTTTACTGTATGTCAGCTGCAGGATAGAATATCAGAAAGATTTGGCTGTAAATAAAGACAAGCCAACTAACAGTAAAGTACTACTCAACATTAACACTTGCTTCAGCTCTGATGGTCAACATATATACATTTAGTGAAATCTCTTTTTTACAGGTTAAAGCTGTTGTGTTAGACCCAAGGAATGAATTTAATGTAGAGAGAACACTTACAAAAAGTGACGTGCAGAAACTTATCAAGGTATGTGTTGGCTGTGTTTGAGTTTGATTGTTTGGCATAGTTTTGCATTCCCATACACCCATCTAAAAAGTACAGTAAGAATATGAGGAACGTATGCATAGTATAGCAATTTGTTTCTTTATAAAATGTGCATGCTTACAAGTTAAGGGCATGCAGGACCTGTAGCCACATTTTGAAAGCCATAGTGTGCAACTTACATTTTATAATTTTATAATTTACTGTATGCAAAATGGATGTTGACTCTCTCTCTGTTATATTAATTTATTGTGTTTCTTGACCTCCCCAGAAATGACTTTGCTTGACAATACTCCGTGTTTAGAACACATACTACCTTACCTGGAACCCAGAGATGGCTTCTTCCTGTCTGTGATACATAAACATGATTGTAGGAATGATGTCTTTTTTGCCTGATCACCATCTCTAATTCAGGAATATGAGTTAGTGCTGTTGTTGTATTAGTAATATGTAAACAGAGAAGATAGATGAAGTACGTTGTTACGACCATAGACAGGAACTTTGTAAATTATCTGATGTATTAATTTACAGTTAGGGTCTGGATGGCTGTGTGGCTGACAACTGGGGCTTTGTAAAATGGGTCAAGGGGAGAGGTACGTAACTCAATAAAAATGTTACATAGACAATTTGTACAAGCATTTCTTTGTTGGGTTTCTAAAAGTGAAACCACTAGCATGAAGGATCTAATAACTGCAAGTTAAGAGAGACAACTGCAGAAGGTCAGTTAAAATATGGAGTGATAGTCTCTGGCTTGAATAACTGTGAGATGTTGGCCATTTGCTCTGAATTTTATTTTAAACACCCTAATTTTCATTGTCAAGCCCTGAGAGTTCCCATGTATTATTATGAAGTGTTCAAGACTATCATTAATGCATTTGTGTTGTAGAAAACTACACGCAGATATTATGATCTAATTCATATATTCCATGTATTGCAGGTCATAAACCACTGAATGAGAGTTTTTGCATTCCCTTATCTTCTTCCTGTGAAATAAAACTTTATCCCTGGGATTCATGAAGCTTGCGCCAAGTGCAGACGTAGCGTTGGCGTTCCAACACCAAATATGGCAGGCGAACGATCCAGGTACGAGCTGTTTCCACGTGCACTACCTGCGTACACTACGCCCACACAGCTCCTGGCCCCTGTATGCTAATTACCCCAGTTGCAGCAGTGTAGCATGCAAATGAAGGTATTTAGCGATCCAGGAAGTGGTGCAGGCATAGTGTAAGCATGCAGAAATGTAAACCGTAAAAAAAAACGGTTTACATTTTTGCAAACATAAAATTGGAGCCATGACAGCTGGCCAAACACATATATTATATTGTCTATATACAAATCATGTACAAAATATAAAAAGAACATTTAATTTCATTTTTCACACTATTGCGAAGTTTAATCGCAGGGCAGTGACGCGCAAACCGGATCGCAAGAAAAATAGAAAAATATAGAATAAAACTGCAATGTAACACATATCATGATTTTCCCATAATAGTCAGTGGCAGGCATGTTACACCACACCATGGTGCAAGGGTTACTAAGGAGCTGTGACATTGTTTTGCGAGGTAGCTAAGAAATAGTAGGCAATGCCATGCAAATGAGAGGAGTAATAGTGAATCACAGTTTCCCCGCTGGTGTAAGGATGCACCTCACAGCGTAGCATTATAACACTGAGGTGTGCCCTTGAGATAGAAATGACATCAAGAGAGGTGTGTGCCACCTTTGCTGTAAGCAGAGTGGAGCATTGCTAATCCGGTGTCCTGTAGCTAAGCAAAGCTGCAGGAAAGGGGTGTGTTGAACAGGCTATAGCTTTGCTTAGCTGAGAGCACACAAGGTAACTGAGTATGCATGTGAACGGAGATTAAAACACGCTTAAACTCGGTAAACGGGTTTGCGCGGCAAGCACCGGAGCTGAAACAGGAAGGATATAGGAATAAAGAAATGCTGCAGCAGGGAAATTGGAGTACAAATGACTAATTAACACCTAGGAACCTACAGTAGGCCATTGACAACAGCTAACAAGGCTGCAAGCACTACCTGCAGAACAGGAAAGGGGAGGGGCTGTACTGCAAAGAAAACAGTAAAGTGTCACAGCAGAACAAAGCAGATTTGCATTATATCAGCTACAAGACACATTTTGCAACACATGACTGGGTAGGGAAAGTACAAAACAAGAAAGACGGCAGGTGGAGGCATGCCGATAATGGGAGGGAATCCTGGTATAAAAGTGAATTAAAGGGCAACAGATTAATCAAGGCAGGCAAGCATAACTCCACACTAAAGGCCCCACACTTGCAGTACTCACTGTAAAACCCATAATTAAGATACCCTACAGCTGGAATTGCTCATACACACCCAACGACATCAGCAGCATACATAGCACAATAGTATAAAGTGTGAAAGCACCTCACACACACTTGTGTATTCCCATACACTCTGCACTATTGGTGAATACAGATGGGGAACTTTTAATATGTACATGTTCGGGGCTGCCATAGCTTTGATCCACCAGCATGTGTTGGAGACTGTAGGTGGTGTGGAGGATGATGCTCACAACCACTCCAGGCACCAGAGGAGGAGAAGAGTGTTCAGACCCAGGATAACCTACCAGGGGCTACATTATCTGGAGATAGTAGAGAGTTACAGGGTGGACAAGGACACCCTACAGCAACTTGTGGAGCTGTGCCAGCCACGCCTCAGAGCCAGAACAAACAGAGGGGAACCCACCCAGTGGACACAAAGATACGTGTAAGCATGAGAATACTAGCCACAGGTACCTTTCAAAGGCCATCTGGGGATATCGTGGGGATCTCACAGGCATCAGCATCCATGGTACTTCACCAGTTCCTGGATGTCATGTTACCACATGTCAATGAGCACATATACTTCCCCCAAACGCAGGAGGAGTTGGCCAGCAGTATGTGTCTCTTCCACCGTGTGGCAGAATACCCGGAGGTACTGGGTACAATAGACTGCATGCACATACACATCAAGTCACCACCTGGTAAGCAGGGTTGGTGTTACATAAACCGCAAGGGATACCCCTCCATCAACTGCCAGGTCGTGTGCAATGCCCGGGGCATTATCATGGATGTGTGTGCTGGTAGCCCTGGAAGCTATCACGACTCCCACATCTGGCATGCCTAACAGCTGTATCAGGTATTTGCTAGGGGGGACATCCCATATGGCCACCTCGTGGGGGATGCTGGCGATGCACTGGAACCGTGGATGATGACTCCCATCAGAAATGCACACACACCCATGCAAGAATGCCATAATGAGGCACACGCACAAACCAGAATCATTATAGAGTGTGTGTTTGGGATGCTTAAATCACGGTTCTGTTGCTTGGACATATCTGGTGGAGCCTTGCAGTACTCTCCAGGCAAGTGTGCCCACATCTTCATAGTATGTGCCATGCTACACATTATGATCCTGCGGAAACAGCTGCAGCAGGAACAGAATGGTGAAGGCCTTCACAACCCACCACCATTGCCAAGGGCCCCACAGGCACAGAGGTACTCAG
Source organism: Protopterus annectens (assembly GCF_019279795.1). NCBI lineage: Eukaryota > Metazoa > Chordata > Ceratodontiformes > Protopteridae > Protopterus > Protopterus annectens. The sequence goes on along the minus strand of NC_056728.1, from coordinate 525,528,907 downwards.
ACCACGAACACCCTGTGCCACCCCCAGTAGGCAGACGGAGGCGTGCCCAGTATGCTCATGCCTTGGCAAGGAGGGAACATATAGCACACACACTGACAGTGTAGGCACCTAGGGACTGACACCTTTCACCACCTGCACACACAGTAAAAATGGATGGCACACACACAAGACTACCTGTAAATTGTCATGTATATGCAGTCTAATGTGTGCATCCAACATAGGCAGCCCTCAACTATTGCACACAAAACTGCTATTGGCACAAGGTAAGTCAACACCTGAACAGTAAATTAAGCTATCAGCATGTGCTGATACTGTACGTATAGATTCATAGGTAGGTACTTGGCTAACTGCCTGAGGGCATTCATAAGCCTAGCCAAAATGTGTCAGCTTTTGCCACCCCATTGATTAATTAACTGTCCCTCTGTGGAGCAGAGCCAATGGCAGGATCCCTGGGGTGTATCTACTGTTCCCCATCTACTCTTCAAGGTTTCTCATGAGGAGTGTTAGTGAAGGCCTCTGTATAATGTAATTAGGGATGTAGTTTCAAAGCATAGGGAGTCTCTGTGACAGGAACCTGTCCCCCCAGCATCTTCTAGTTATTGTTGTGGCACGGTTTAGCTCACTACAACGTGTGGCTCACTGTGACATGGATTCCCATATGTGGAGCATATCCATTAAGCCTGAGTTGGACATGGCTTTGCTGGCCAGCAGAGATCATCTCTGAGTAAACGAGATGCCACTGAGTAAAGCAGGAGTTTATTCAGTCTGGCTGCATAGGACATATGTTTGAGGCCAGTAATCCTCTTGGCGAGGTTTGTTTGTGGACCTTCCAGTTGTCGGAAGTGTCTTCTGAGGTACACCCCAAATGGATTATTATACTCTATGATGGGACTGATGAGTGATGCGTAAAGGGGCACTATAACCTCAGTATGTCTAGATGCGAACCCTTTAGTAATCGGATGGCCTACATAGAAGGATGTCCTAACTACTTTGGAGATATGATTGTCAAAGGAGAGATCACTATCTACCTTAGTCCCCAGATACCCTATTACCTCGTCTGTATTAAAGTGGCTGTCACTTACGTGTTAATATGTGGGTGTTTAGTTTTCCAAAATGGAATGACCATGCAGTTTGTGGCACTGGCACTTAGCTGTAGTCCATGACATTGACACCCTGTGTTGGTCTCTGTGAGGGCCCTTGAAGGATGTCTGTGTCAGCTGGACTGTCAGTTATGGCTCCCAGTTTGCAGTCATTGCCAAACATGGTCTGCCGTAGTCCACCTGTGTTTGCCTGTACCTCTGAGAAGTATATGCTAAACAGTAGGGGTCCCAGGACTGAGTCCTGTGGGACACCAGTTGTGACTGGTTAAGAGTTGGACCTGGAGGTTGCTAGTCTTACCATGTGGGTTCTGTGTGTAAGCCTGTTGGCAACCCATCCTGTGATGTATGGGTTTATGTACAGGCTGGTGAGGTTATCAATAATACCTGAGTGGGGAATGGTGTCAAAAGCCCTGGCAAGGTCCAGGTAGTATGTGTGAACCACCTCTCCCCTCATCTAACATCTTGGTGACTGTCTGTAAGATGTCAAACAGGTTCAGTAGGCATGATTTGCACTCATCCAAGCTGACCTGGGTTGGGTCAAGTGTTTGGAGGTTACCAATGTCTTTGTCAGTGAGTGCCATGAGGATGCGCTCCATAGCTTTGCAGACCAGGCTAGTCAGACTTATGGGGTGGTAGTTACCATGGTCAGTTGTGTTTCCACCTTAGTGGAGTGGAATAACTGTTGCTATGCACCATTGTATGGGCATGTAGCCTGTGTAGAGGCTGAGGTTGAAAAGCTTAATTAGGTGGGGAGTTAGTTTGTCTTGTAGTGTTTGCAAGATGTGGTCTGGGACACCATCTGTCTCCATTGATGCTGTGTTTTGCCATCTGAGAGGGCCATTTCCACCTGTGTGTCTCTGATGTGTGGGATACTGTACTTTCTGGGTATTGCTGTGGGCTCTTTAGGGGGTGAAGTTTGCACTGAATGTATCTGCAAGGATGTTGGCAATATCAGTAGGGTCAGTATATTTTTTGCTATATTGCACCAGCACAGTGCAAATCTGTGTGTTATCACTTAGATCCTTGACATAGTCAAAGAAGGCTTTGTGGTTATCTTTCGAATCCATGCCTATTTTCCTGTTGATGTCAGCCTTGGATGATTTCATGGGGGACCTCTGTTTCTTACTAATACTCGTCACGGATGTCTATCCTTCTTGGGTGTTGCTGTTTTTCTGGACTACTGTCCTACTTCTGTTGTATAGCCTGTTTATTGCAGGGGTCCACCAGACTGGTGTCCTTGTCTAGGAGGAGCGAGTCTTGGTTTACTGGTGATGGCAAGATCCATACATCCTTGTAGGTGTTTATAGAGTGCATTTGTAAATCTTTCTGTATCTTGAGCAGTGTTTTCCCTTGCCATGGGGGCTGTGAAACCTCCCACCTCTGGCTTTAGTAGTGTGAATTTAGTTGTAGGAAAGGTATTCACTGTGATTTCCTTGGGTGGGGAGATGGTTGGGTGTGGAAATCATCAGTGAAAAGTCCATGGTCAGATCTAACCAGTGACCGGTTTACCTCTGCTGTGGTGCACCTGTTGCCCATGTTGGTGATTACCACTTCTAGTATGTTTCCACCTCTCGTTAGGGAGTTTACCATCTGACACAGGGTATATGAGGTGATAAATTCCAGGAAGCGCTGGACCTGGAAGTGAGTACTTGAGTAAGTTTCCCGGTTAATGGTAGGGTAGTTGACATCGACCAATAGCAGGGTGTTTGGTAGGATTGTCATGTTTTTCACTATCTCCAGGTAGGAGTGGTGGTCCTGGGTCATGGAGGGTTATCTGTAGCAGGCCACAGTTTGCATTGCAGTTGTGGCTGATGTTAGCTGCACATGGATGATCTCAGAGGTATCATGCTGCCCCACTAACCTGGAGATGTAGATATCCTTGATGAATATGGATACACCCCCTCCATATCTGTGTCAGTCCATGTTCTGTGGCCAAAATGTGTGGTATGGGTTGTAGTCCAGTAGTGCTGGTGTGCTTTCAGGAGCCTTAAAACACGTCTCATTTACTGCACAGATGTCGACGTTGTCCATACGGAGTGCTGTAAGTGCATGCATGTTGTGATTACAACCCCTGGCATTGAGTAGCATAACCCTCAATGATTCCGCTATTGTGCTGTTTATGGAGGTGGGAATCACCTTTGAGACTTGCCTAAAAAAGGCACTATGGGGGACGCCAATAGCCTTGTTCAGTATTCTAAAGCCTAAGGCTGACACATGTAAGCCGGTGTGGTATTGTTGCATGCATGTTACTTGTAGGTAATCTACTTGTAAGCAATGGAAAGCCTTAAACTTATACAAGTCTTCTAGCTTCCAAGATAGGCTTTTGGAGTGATTAAGTATCAGTGTTCTATATGTTCTTGCTGTACTTAACTGTTTTCTGACTACATGGTGATTTTTCACTGTATATTGTGATCTGAAAGCTCTGTTTATTCACATATTATGTCTGTGATGGCCTGCACTTTAGAGGTTCACAGATAGGTAGTAGGCTGTCTGCCCAAGGGCATTTAGAAGCATAGCTACAGTGTGTTGGCTTTCTCCGCACCATTAATGAAGTAACTGAGCCTCTGTCAAGCATAGCCAATGAAGTGATTCCAGGCAGAGTTGCTGGAAGCTGTTGAGGACTGGGGTGGCGGAGGGTGATAGGGGCACTTAGTAATCTAAAGAGGGCATGTTAATGTGCAACATCAACACCATTCAATTTCCCAACAGGTCTTGCAGCTATAAAACTGGAGGGGCTCCCCCACCCCCTGGCTGTATGGTTCTGGGACACATGATCCCAGGGGTGTATATCCTGTTATCCATTCACACATCAAGGTTTCTCATGAAGTGTGTCAGTGAGGGGCTATGCCTAATGTAGTTAGGAATTTAATTTATAGTCTCTCATTTCATTTGTTATGTTTTTATTTCAAGAGTAAGTAAAGCTCAGTGGGTTTGGGTGCCTCCGTCCTTTGCTTAGCCTAGCTTACACATAGAAATCATAAAGAGGCAGAAGCAACGTTAATGTCAATAGTGTAATGGTTACAGCATTTGCATAGTATCTGTGCATTCCTGGTTCAAATCCCAATAAAGTCAGAGATGTTTTTCATGTTAAAAAGTATACCTTAACCACAGCTTGCATATCTAGGTAGTATTCTTCAGTATAATAAACATTTGAAACGCCCATATATACCCATGTGTGCTGGAGAGTAAAGTCAACAGAGAATGTAATGTTATGTAAGCACATAGTGAGATGTTACTTCACTGAAATGTATATAGCCTGAGTAGTTAGCAGATGTGGCCGTGTATGCACGCACAGGTTATACCTTTTTAAAGTTTGTTTAACTGCTGCTTTAATGTCACACAAACACTTTTAAACATGCTTATAACTGCTTAAATGAGCCTTATTCTGGAGTAAAACATTTTTAAAGCAAAGCAGGTATTGAACCCTGGACCACGCACACAATAGTCATGGGACTTACCACTAGGCCATCTGAGCTGTATACATGTTTCTTGGTCTTTAGACTACACCTTATACTATAGGCATTCCACAGTACTGACCACAAATGGGACGGTCACTTTGTGTATATATGTACCTGTAGTTTGTGAATCAACATATACAAGTCTACATATGTATAACTGTTACAAATTAATACTAAAAAAAAAATAAAATAAATATATATATATATATATATATATATATATATATATATATATATATATATACACGTCAGTGATGTCCACACACACACACACACACATATATATATATATATATATATATATATATGTATATATATATATATATATATATATATATATATATATATATACACGTCAGTGATGTCCACACACACACACACACATATATATATATATTATATATATGTATATATATATATATATATATATATATATATATATATATATAGTTCCATCTATAGCCATATATATAAACATCTATGAACACACTTTGTGACACAGGAGCAATCCAAAGGAATTGAAGTGTACACAAAACACATGCAGCTCTGCTATTATAACTATTAATATTAACTTAATTCACCATAGAAGGGATGGTTGTTGTGTATGTGGAGATTGGGGTGGGGTGGGGGTGGGGGATGATGGGCAATGAAATCATGCATCAAGGAGAGCCTGGGTTGGATGTTCAGTAAGTGAACTGGAGGGGTATACACGGAGTATGGGGACAATATAAACAGAAACAAAACAAGAACCATTCTCATCCATAATACACCCTGTCAGGTCACATTGCAACACTTAATTCCACAAACATATGAACATTAACATGTATCATACATATGTACACCAACTGACTGACATTTGTTTTCAGTAGTGAGGAATGCCCGTAGTAAAATGTATATTGTAAACACCATAACATTTGTACATATCTCAGATGCCTTAGTGGTAAAGTCAGTGACTGTGGTGTTCATGAACCGGGTTCATGACCTGCAAGGGCTGTTAATTTATTTTGAGGGCCAGAATAAGGGCTGTCAGATGCAGGTTTATTAAAGCACTTTTAAGCAGTTATAAGTGGTTTTGCACAGGTTTGCAGGATGGAAAAGTGGCGCTTAAACACGGTTAAATGGATAAGCGCTTCACAGGTTTAACCTTTGCTTAACATTGCCCAGACCATGGGCAAACCCGCTTACAACCGCTTAAATGTGCGTTAATCACACTTTCCCTACCCATGCCTGTTTTGAGTGGTAAAATAATAACCACTTGCAGGATTAGAACCCGCAACCATATATACCATCCTTAGAGTAACCTACCACTAAGCTACCTGAGATGTACCTATGCCATTTGTGTATTCAGACAGGTTAAAACAGAAATGGGAGGATTGTGTGGAAAAAGGACAAACCGCCATGTACCCAATGAAAGGTGTATGCTATATGTATATATATAAACATGTACACATCTGTGGAGGTACATATAAATGTATGCAATAATATATATTATATCTCTCTCTCTCTCTCTCTCTATATATATATATATATATATATATATATATATATATACATACATACATGTGTGTATACACCATCCGAAGTGTTCAAATCTGAGTATAACATGGACCATAGCAATCACACATTCTGCCACCCCAAACAATATGAACATAACATATGAAGAATATATGGCAATACACTATTACAAATATGCTCTATGGACATGAGCCAAATAGGGTTAGTCACCAACGCAACTATAATGACTGCAAATATCCATGACAGAAATCACAGACATTTTTCATGTAGCAAAACTTTATTACATTCCAATGTATTGCCAAAAGGATTCACTGACTAACAATACCTGCATGCTATACAGGAAGCATTTAACAGTGCCTTAATGAATCAGCCTGCAATTACCATAGTATTAGTCCACTAAGGAATAGGTGTTCAAATAGGGGAAAGAGCCCCCACACACATATAGAATATGTATAAAAGCAGTTCCTACACACCTGCATCTGCTATGTACACCCACCATCATCTCCCCCACACCCAAACTAATTACAACAATACTTACTGTCATACCATAACCAATTATTCAACCACTGTACGACATCTGCTGAAACCTTAACATACCTGGACAGAGACACACTAACATGGCCCTATGTGAAATAGTTTCTGTTATACTATGATACAACTGCTGATGTTACAGGGTTTGTTTGAACTAATCTTGTTTCAGAGGGTTGAAAAGTAATTACTCCAGAAAGTGTTACCAATTAGTGATTATCAGCACAGTACTATACACATTTACACCAAACTAAAGATGTCTGGTGAGCACACTGTAAACCCCCTAGCATTATATGCATAGCCATACAGCCGTAAGTTGGTCAAACATCCTGGCCAGACTGAAACATATGCAGAAGTATTAGGTACAGACAAACCCTTTACAAATAGCAGTGTTCAGAAATATAACAGCAGTACTCACATGTAGACCAAATCTTCTAGGCATTACACACAATATATTTCTGTTTGTCTCCATACAGCTGTTGCAATAGATTTCAAACAACACTTCCAGGCTGTCTTCTTCACAAGTAAGGCAAAGGGACAATGCCCAAGTGGAGTACTCAGTTATACTCCACCATTGCCATGGTATTGGCTAAGGGAGTAGCTGCACAGCTGATGTGCATGTAATTAATTACTATGGAACACCAGTTGGTGATCAGGATATCACATGTTACTGATCTCTAACTATAAAAGGTTGCCTTGTCACACATTCAAACCATCTGTATCTACCTGCAGAATAGTACAAAATACCCAACAGAAGATCGAAACACAAACTGAAAATGATTAATATACTGGTCAATAACACCTCCAATTACTAAGAAGGTATGTATAACATTTAGTATGTCTGTGTATGTGGTACCTGTTCTGTAATAATTACAGTGTAATCAATGCATATAGTGGAAATAGCTATCTTGTAGCAATGTATTGTTGAGCAGTAGTAATGCTTGTAGTATTCTATGTGTGTACTGCTGTAGGTCACAAGGCAAACTCCTCATACACCACAAGGGATGATATATATGGGCTTGGAATTCACCAATTCATTTCCAGCCACTGTCAGTGTCAGGGTTGGTCCAACAAGTATGTGCTATAACAGGGGATAGTATATGTTGATATATTGTAACAGTAGACATATGTATGGGTGTATTAGTGAGATGAACATGCCAAAGGTGGGCTTACTGTGCAAATATGATTTGCATTGTGGGATATTGTGCCAATAACTGTGTAATGTACAGTATTTTAGGCAGTTCTGTATTCCATTTTACGCTGCGTTTCTGTTATGTTATGCAAACATTAGTTATGTCTTTTGGCGATTACAATACTCAGTAACAGGATACGTATGACTTGTATTCATCTGACAGTTTAGCAGCATGATAGCAAAGAAAATTGGAAGAGCTAGGTAACTATCCATGCACATAAGACATGTAATATCCACCTCACTAGTATTGTTTGCAAGCAATTACAGCTGTGCGTGTGTACATGTTATGCAAATGTGTAGTGAACCTCGTTACAGGGCTGGCCCAAATGGCTATGTGCACACCTTTATAAAGCAGGTATTGCGAGTAGAGACACACTGGTTGAACTTTCAGGTTTGTGTAGCCTAACCTCGCATTGCCAACCTAACAGCCGCTTGCAAATACTATATGTAAGGTTGTGTACAGTACTGGTAATGAAACAGGTTGCATATCATCTGTAACTCCAGTGTAACATCTGCAGTAGGAGTGTAAGATGTAGGAGACTGCTGCCCATGTGTAATAGCTGTTTCATAGGTGATGGCTTACACTATCTGATTATATCCTGATCATGCTGATAGTGGCAGCAGAGTCTATTGATACTTGACTCTGTTTAGGGAGTGGGTGTCTGTGCCCAACAGAGCTCATGGTTCTGGTATATATGTGTGTACATACCCAGAAAAGGATACAGACCTATTGACACTTGCATCATCTGTAATCAACTATCAGGATGTGATGTGCTCCTTAGAGGAGAATTGCTGCTAAAGGTAGCTACTATGTTTCTGTAATAGCCAGTGTTGTCACGTCCATAACACAAATATTTACTTCTGAGCATCACTGTCTAAAACATCTTCATAAGCAATACATAAACTAAATACAGTACTTGGTACTTGTAGTATTGAATGCTCATATAGGGTGTCCACTAGTCAGCTACTAGTGTTTACTAATGTCAGCTTTCTGTATGTGGCCATCCTGGGGGAATGTAATCTCTATGCCATGTACACTGCCAAATCCACCTAACACCACATCCCACACATTGTCTGGGATGCAGCTACAGGGGTAAGCTGGAAGGCAGTCCAGTCTACAGCCATGACTGGACTGGACTGGACAGTCATGAGGTGTAGGTTAACACATGCATCTCATCACCACAACCAACACATACCCTTACCAGAACACAGTAAGGACACCCACACACACCACCAGAAATCACACACATTCACAGAGGCTTCTAAATATCTGGCCAAGCAAGAGACCTCCCAAGCTGGAATAGACAGACAACAAAATACAAAACCTGTATGACATAGTTTGCATAATTGTGCCACACCTCAGAACATGTGGCCAGAAACATGCCCAACAGTACTCATTTGTGAATGCAAACTCTAGCACTATGTTATACACTAAGCTATACGAGGGCTAACATACTGTCAGCTGCCTGTCTGCCATGTTTAGCCACATACCCACACACACAGTGCAGGACACTGCTCCAGTACAATGAAGGCTGTCTTTAAGTATTCCTGGACTAGAATTGTCCAAAAAGATCGAAATCCCAAGGTCATCAATCAAAAATGATTTATTAAAGAAAGCCCAAAGGCTAAAAACAAAAAGTAACGAACAATATAAAACTTAATTTCACTGATTTAGCGCTTTCATCTCCAACCAGGAGACTTCTTCAGAATCAGTGTCTCATCACAGTTTCCAGAATTTATACAACTTCTAAAACAGTGTTATTGGCTGGCATTTAATTTCCTCATTAACTGAAGTTATTAATTTAAAGGCAGAACATACAGGTACACAAAATGGAACTACAGAAATGAAAATACGGAATGTAAAATATAGCAATCAAGTTGTTTCTCATTTCTTATAAATAACTTTTCTCTAAATTGTTTTCTGAACCACAATCAATATCAATAGTAGAATTACAGAATAATTACAGAATAAATACATTAATACGTTAAAATATGTAAATAAATAAAGGTAAATATAATAGTATAGCATGTAGTTAAAACCTTCAATATGAACAATAGAATAATAAATATAATAATAAATATAAAGAAGGATCCAATAAGGGAATATAAAGGAATAAATACATATTGTGTGTTAAAATGTATGAATATGTACAAATATAATAAATATAATAATTATATAAATACATATTTCATATATGTGTTTGCTTAAAATTAAAATTGTAATTTATAAAATATAATATAAATTATTAATTATTATTAATATATAGTTTATTATATAGTATAATAAAATATGATATTATTATTATTATTATTATTGCAACTATAATTACTTCACCCGTGTTTCTTCGGATCAGCTGCAAGGAGTTTTAATGCAGGGGTGATGGAAATATGGTCATTGAGGCCTTTACCACAGCATGCATCAAGTCTCAATTGCTAGATCATCTCACGAAATTCCAATTGTGTTTCCCAATCACCACCTCTTTCTGGGTAACTAACTTTTTCTATGACCCAGAATTTATAATTAGCCTCTTTGCATACTAATGCATGTCTATATAATGCATTATTTTCGTTGTGTTTATTTATGTCTCTAATGTGCTCATAGATTCTAGTCCTAAGATGACGTTCCATTTTTCCTATGTAGTAACTCCAACAAGTTTTACAGAAGGCCAAATAAACCACTCCTTTAGAGTAGCAACTGTTATATTTATTTGCCCTTAAAATTATTCCAAGACTGGGAATACTAACCTCCTTGCATCCAGCAATATAGGTGCATTGTGCACATCTCCCGCATCTGAAGGTTCCAAGTTTAACACATGTCCCTCCTGCCTTGTTCTTATTACTTTCAATAATATTCTTAATATTTTTACTCCTCCTGTAACTGTATTTTATCCTACTTTGAAATACATTGGTTTTAGTAGGCATATTTTGGAATATTTCCCACGTTTCATTTATGCATCTTTTCAACCATCCAATTCCCTTAGTGGCAAGTCAAAGTTAAATATGGTATTGTGTCTACATTGTTGGATTCCCGCCTGTTGAAAATACTTCTCCTCCCATCCTGGTTGGAATCTACTGTCAGGTTATCATTATTCAACAGGGGAACATATTTGTTACCCCTTCCTAACTGGACATATTCCTTAATGGGTTTAATAAATTCAGATGGGTATCCCCTTTCCAAAAACATATTTTCAATATTATTGATTTCATTTAAAAATTCATTAGTGTCAGAGATCATTCTAGCCATTCTGATCATTTGTCCCTTGACTATATTCTTTTTTAATTGATAAGGATGATCACTTTCAAAATGTAAATAAGAATTGGAATAATGTTCCTTTCTATAAATATTGGACTTGTAACATTTGATTTCGTAGTCTTTTTCCAGTTTAACATCTAAATAGTGTATAGTATCTTCCCCTGTTTGGTATATAAATTGAAAAAACTAGTAGTGTTATTGATGTGTTCTATAAATTTATCAATACTATCATAGGAAACAAACAGGAACAGGAAATACACGGGGAGGACATACAGATAAGGGAAATAGACACTTCATTTTTGAATGTCAAAAAAATTGTAACACAAGTAATAGGAGGAAATAAACAAGATAGTATTATTAATACTTCCAATAATTTTAATATTTTTAACTATACAGATACTGTTATTAATGAAAATTATTTTAATTTATTTATAAAAGGTTTTAACTTTGTGCCTACAAGCAAACCTAGGATAGAAAATATTTTATTAGACATAAAGATTTTTACCCATAAACTTAATTTTAAGTACATGTATAAGGATAGGAATTTATAAGTAAAAGAAAATAGTTTAAAAAGATCAAGTACATACAACCCCCCACTCCATTATGAAATTATGAATTTTGAGAAATGTGTTACCAATAGAATTAGGAAAGATTACAAGAAAGAACATGTGCTAGACAACAATCTGACAAAAGCTGAAATGGAATTGCTCAATGAATTAAGTAAAAATGAAAGAATTGGGGTAATGAAACCCGACAAGGGTGGAGGGGTTGTAATTATGGACAAGGAAAA
>NC_056728.1:525513520-525516571 GCF_019279795.1 Protopterus annectens | reverse complement strand
AATGGGGGGGGTTTTTTATATTGGGGGGGGTTTACCCCCCCATGTTTTAAGGCAGTTATGGAGTTAGTAATATATAGTCAACAGCATTCATGATTAGTTATAACAGCATGTATAGGTATTCCCCATTACCCAGGGTACACCAGATATAAAAATAATAGTTGCAGAGCAGGCAGAACACATGCATATATGGGTAAACAGTGGCCGTTACAACAACATGCAGGTTTAATTGATGGCAACAGGACACCAATATTTTAACATGGCACATTCATAGTAACAGATGTGAATATTTATACACCAATGGGACATATGTCCCAACAGAGGTTAGGAGTGTAGAACCATACCGAGGAGAGTATGTAGCCACCGTCAGTTATTTTTGCACATATATATGGTAGAGTCTGCGAGGGAGAGAGTTCAGTTAACAACTAATAAATCCTTGTAGTTTTCACAACATTTGTAGTCACCGCAGTGGTCTGTCCCTTACTTGTATTATTACACTACCCAATGGCGTTATATTGTACAGTGGTATGTTTGTAGATTAGTAATATATGCAAGGACCTGTGTCTTACGATTACGGAAGCGACAAGAGATGCAGGTCTAATGCAGTATGTTTTGAGACTGCTGACTGCTGTCGCACCACACTTTGGGTGAGATGCTGGGATGACAGGTATGTCTGCATGTACATTCTCTGACTATGTACAAGTCTGACTATCAGTTATATGTCATTTACAGCTGTCTACATTTCTTGAATCATTACACTAATTTGTCAGGGGAACAGGGCAAAAGACAGGTGATGTGGGCCATTTATCAGAACATACTGCACAGATTGGAACAGTTCAGGGGTATGAATATGCATACCACTTTCTATTTGAGCATTCTAGCATAATCTGTACAGTTAAGTGTATATATGCATACAGCTTTCTCTCTGAACATTCTAACAAACTGTGTGCAGTTGTGTGGAATGATTATGCATACAACTCACTGGCGTTCCTGGGATCCAAAGCCCTGCTGTGTGTGACAAAAGCATTACAGTTAAGATCACTGTACACTGTGCTATCAGGCAATTGTTGTGAGGCTTTGCAATCTGTTTAGTCTAATATGATTGACCTGTTTGCACTTCCAACATTGTTATGCAGCACTTCTTACACATTTTGTCTGCATACCACAGTGTGGGTAACACTGCTTACTACAACAGTACTATTTAATAACTGCAATAGTACAACAACATGACTGCAGAGTAAACAGAAGCAATGCAGGGGTTACACCTTTATTCGTAGCATATTACACAAATATGTATACGGGTACAACACTTTCTGAGGCTCTTACATTTATTTGTTATGACAGTACATGCAGGCTATTTACTAACTTGCCTCATGACACATCCTTTGCAGCCTAGCATCATAGGCTTGCTGGTTCGCAGCACACTCATCTGCAGCTGTCAGAGAAGTACAGTGATATTTAGCCATATCTATCCATAGTATACACAAGCTAGGCAATTATTAACTACGTAGTGGAAGGAGTACTTAGTTCTGGGGCATTCTGCATCTGCCTTATTTCCTGGATCCATTGTTCCAGGACATCCCCTTTCCGCCGCTTCAGGTCTGCATGGTGGTGCCTAACCTGCTCACTAGTCCGGAGGATACCTGTAGCACTAGTGAGGTCATGGATGAGACTGTCCCAGGCCTCCGTTTTGTACTGCGAGCCCTGGTACTGGCCCTGCAGTAGTCACCTGTCATGGTGCTTTACCAGGAGCCATACCATGAATTTGGACTCCTGGATGCCCCAGCGCTGCACTCTAAAGTGAGTGCCTTCTCCCACTCCAGCCATTCTGCCTGCAGGGGGATGCTACAACCAGTTATGAGCCATATTCCCACCTCTTCGGTTTAAGTAGGGCCAGATTCCCGCACTTTTCCGTAATTAGCCAGTTTTGAAAAGACTAAGCTATGTCTTATTTATTACAGGTTATATATGTGTCTGGTATCCGTCATTCATGTGTACATACACTGTATGGGGTCCTGGCAACTTTATAACTTTATTACAGTAACACCTCAACTCTATGTTTACTGCAGTACTCCAATTCACATATTTATGGTCTGTGTCAGGCTATAGAACATTACACTGTACATAGATTCAGTTCACATGTTTGATTTGATTTCCCTGTGGTGATAATTAGTTTGCTGATACCTCCTTTATATGTATTGCTATCATGGTGTAGTGGTTAACTACTGTGACTGTGATATACAGGTTCCTGAGTTCTAGCCTTGTAGAGGCTGTTTATTTTGTTGCTGTCCAGAACACGAACTGTTGGGTACAGAGTGATTAAGGCACTTTAAAGCAGTTGTGAGCGGGTGTGTGCGGGTTTGCGTGGAGCTAAGCAATGCTAACCTCCGGTTACAGTTTCTTTCAGTTAGCCTCTGCATTGCTTCACCAGTGTGATACTCGCATACCGGAGGCCAAACAAGCTTACACCCGCTTGCTGCCGCACATGCAAATGCACTGCATTTGGTGTTTGCATGTGACACTCACACCCCTGGGTGGAGGTGAGGACTACAATAATACCTTGTGATGCCTATTACTTCTGCTTACATGCCTACAGTGGGGTGTTGTGACCATGTGTTCATAGGTGTTGTGTAGTGGATTATGCAACGACACATATGGTCATACCGTACGTAGCCACCATTTAAACTGGACTGTGCTGCGGTGGGACCCATATCGGGAATGGCTGCCCATTAGGTGTAAGCATGCCGGTTGACTGTACAGAATCCGTGGCCTGCCCAAAGTTTGCTTCATACTATTGGTGTGTTCCTCTTACAATCTGCACCTGTCTGGCAAATATCTGGGAACTAACACCATTAAATACAGACAAGTAATTGGATTTAGGACCTCACATCCTTCAGCCAAGTCATGCTAATGCATACCTATTATTCTATCAGCTTTCTAAGGTTGTAAGTGGAATATGTGCTTTCTGTCCCTATTTGTTCCCCCAACGGTTTATGTTCTGTCAAGTGGTTTTGCTCTTAGAGGTTGAGAGGTATGGACGTAAGCTCTGCCCAT
>NC_056728.1:525498520-525508520 GCF_019279795.1 Protopterus annectens | reverse complement strand
CCAGGGCTGCAAACAAACTGGGTCTGGTCCTCATACGGGAGAGTGCTGCACACCCCCTATTTAATGTCCTCTCTGGCAAGGTCAGACCATAGAATAGTCTCTTTTGAAGTAAAAATAAACCAAGAACCCCAGCTAACCCCAGAACACTCAGGAACTACTCTCAGGGTAACTTCCTACTATTAAATGATAACCTGCAAACTTTCAAGCCACACTAAACCCTGAGATTACTGCTGCTTACTCATAACTGTTCACATAAGCCCTGTAGAAGCATGATAAAGATGCATAGAGATAGTTGTACCCACCATAAATAAGTACAGGTGGAATCATAACATCAACAAGCTGTATAACAGCAGAAAGAAAACCATGGCAAAATTAGAAGGTGTAGCACTCCACAGGATAAAACCACTCTCATCAAACTAAACAAACAACTCAGGGGACAAATAAAGTTTGCCAAGTCCAGATTTGAGGTAAATTTGGCCTCCCAAGCCACGGACAACTGCAAGGCTTTCTTTTGCTATGTTCACAGCTTCAAAAGAAATGCACAGTTGTATGCAGAGCTCATTATTAATGGAGCCACTTATACTGAGTCAGAAGATATAACAAACCTACTGGCAGACAAATTCAGCTCTAACTTTACCCACTCTCTCCCTCAGTCTCCCCACAGGAAATACCATCAAGTATAACTTTCACTAATATCACTAGGAAACAAGTGCTCAGTGCTCTTTCTAAGGCCAAGAATACTGCATCAATGGGTCCACATAATATCTCTGGTTGCCTTCGATTAGCATGAAACATGACCTATCAGACCCTCTGGAATCACTGTTTAACCATAGCTTCCAAACAGGCTTCATGCCTCACAAATGGAGAACAGCAACCATCATGTCTGCACAAAGGTAAGCCATCTACAAACTCTGTAAACTACAGACCCATAAGTCTAACTAATCTCATATGCAAAACCATACAGGTATCATGGAAATGATCAGTTATGACACAAGAAACCTCTAAACACCAGTCCCAACCTAGTTTGGTTTCACCAAGGGTAGACCATGTCTACTCAACCAAATGGACTTCTTTGGGAAGGTCCAAAGCAGTGGATGAGGGTAAACCAGTGTACACTGCCTATCTTGACCTGGCCAAGGCATTTGCTACAGTACCCTAGTTGGCAATTGTTGACAAACTCTAGAAGTTAGGTTCAAATCCTTAAGTCACCCAGTGTATGGCCAGCTTGTTTACAGGCTGGATTGAGGAAATTAAAATTGTGGAGTCTACCTCTAAAGAGGGTCAGTCACAAGCAGAGTCCTTCACAGATCAGTCCTGGGGCTACCCCTCTTTGGCATGTACTTCTCTGAAGTGAAGGCCAATGTCAAGGGCCTCTGGCTGACCCAATTTGCATACATTTGCAAATTAGAAGCAGTCATAGAATCCCCACTGACACTAATGCTCATCAGGAAAGGCTGACACAGACAAATAACTTGTGTCAGAGCCATTGACTAAAACTAAATGCAAGGAAATTCCTAATAAGTATCCTTTGGAAAGTCATCCACCCATGGTAACTATTACACTGGCAACACACCCTAAGAGTCAACCCAGTAGTCATGAACTTGGGGACACACATAGACAGTAATCTATCCTTTGATAATCCTATGTCTACAGTTGTGAGGAAATCATTCTATATTGTACAACTTATAAATAAAGATATGACATCTAGGTCCAAAGAGGTAATCTTTACACTACAGTTGGCATTCATCACTCTTATCAATGAGCGCAGTGCCCCATTTGGTATGTACCTAACCAGGTACATCCAACAATTCGAACTTTAACAGAGTTCCTGACTAAAAGAATACAGGGCATAAGTAAAATGTCCCAAGCAGACCACCTGAAAGCCCTATCACTATATTTTGTCTTCTACAGGTTGGTGAGAGGAGATCTATGCATGGCATACAAGGTATTGTCCGATTCCACTCTGATGGATCTCCTGCATATTTGCGAAACAAATAGTACCAGAATTACCCATTCTAAAGGCTTTAACCTTGCGTGTGATATAAATAGGATCTGGACAGAGACGTATGCATCCCAGAGACTACCTGTTTCTATGGAACAAGCTCCTCGTCCATGTGAAGCAGAGGTCCTCTCTATTCCAGTTCATGTGTAACGTAGACAATTGAATGAGGAACAGAAAATTCATCCCTGGTTTGGCACTTATGTCTCAAATGGATACAGGCAGACTTTAAACGTTTCATCTTCCAAGACCATGCTTACACTTATCAAGGTTACTAGAACTTTTCAGAGATTTGGGATGCATTGGGCAGGCTCCAGTGGTCATTAACCTAGCATACACCTATGACCCCATAAGTAGAACAGAAGAATTAAAAGAAAAAAAAAAGAAATGAAGTCCAAACAGCAACAGAAGAATTAAATAAATATGCCAGATATACGTCTATATCTAAAATGCTACTAAACATTATGAGTGGAATCTGTTTACAACATAGTGTATTACGACTGGGTCTTTTATCATAACCAAGTTATTATGGTGCTTAATGAATGATATATTGTAATGTGATCATACTCCATTCTGGAACCAATGGCTTGAGGTAATTTCGGGAAATATTAGAAAGGCTTGAAGAAGCTTCTATTTAATACTAAATGAAATAATATTATCTCCAAGCTGGAATGGCTACTTATTTATCAAAGCCCACATTTTCAATAGTTGGTTAAGGCAACCTTGTACAGAATACGACTTCAAACGTATCCAGAATTGGTGAGACTATAGAAATAATATTCACATGTTTTTCCAAAGATGAACTTAATTTTAGTGAATATGGGACTGTTTTTGTGTCAGACAAAATTAGGGACTATCTGAAAAGCCTTTTAGACAATCTGACACAGCTTTTTGCAATACAGTAGACAGAAGAGCTGATACAACTTTGTAATGTTTTTATTGCAATGCAAAATGTCTAGTCAACAAGGGTGATGAAATTGGTAAGTATAGTTACTGAACATAAAACACAGTAAGAGCAATTGTGAAATATTGGAAGACATCAGGACTTCAGATTCCATATTACACAAAAAGTGGATGCCTCAGATAGATTTCTAGAGACAGAGTAGTATCATTATGGATACATAACAAAATTCCATGTTCACATGTGAATTTAGCTAGTGAGCTAGAATGTATAATCATTCATGTTTTGATTCTTTATCAAGTAAGCCCTTTAGAATTTTTCTTTGTTATTATAGTTTTAGTATGGATGGACTTAAACAATGGGATTATCTCACATAGCTAAATTATAACTTACCAATGAAAGACATTATACTAATGGGCAATTTCAAATACCCTGGTATTTCTTGGGCAATCTTTCTACAAAATTACTCATAAAGAGAATTTGTCTGTATCATATTACAATGGAGATGGACTCAACTCATCACTGAAGGTAATAGAGGGGCTAATAGTCTTGATCTTGTTCTGACTGATAACCCTGGTATTATTGGCAACGTAACAGTTGGGGAATCCCTTCGACTTTCGTATAGCAACTCACTGAAGTTTCAGTTGAAAATGCAAACTCCTGCACTAAGAGTTCATAAAATGCAATTAAAAACGAATCAGTTATAGGATTTAATAGCCTGAAAACAGTTAACTGACTGACATTCATGTTTATTGAATCACAAAGTAAATTTGGATTCATGATTTACTTCTTAATATCCTTGAATCCATACTCACTTGTAAGCATAATTCACATAAAAATGAATTTTCCTCCTCACAGAATTTGGATCATCACAAACTGTATAAGAAAAAGCAAAAGACATATAAGGTTTACAAGAAACAGCCAATGGCAGCAAAGGGTAGAATTTTTAAGAACATCAGTGTATTACATAAATACAGAAAATGAGTCTTGAAAACAAACTTGCTGTAGATATTAATAATAAGTATATTAATTGTATCAACATTTTTTTTCAGCCAGTAAACTCTATAAATCTTATTTCAGTATAATATGTCAGCTTTTGAAGATAGCACATCTATTCAACCAACACTGTAGAACACTGGTCACTGTAAGATCTAGTTTTGACAAATTTTCAGCTAGCGTTGTAATTCCTGACTGTTCAACATGCTCTATTATATCTCAGGGGATGATAGAAAGAACTTTTATAAAATATAGAATTTGACTTCTATGAGGCTCAGTTTAATCACCCCCATATAGTTAAAACAATTAAAAAACACTTACTATCAATGTTACATTTACTATTTAAACATATTTACTATAAACAGGTACTTTTCACAGCTCGTGGAAAACATATACAATACATCAATATATAAAAAAGGTAATAAAAGTTATGTTAACAACAATTGACCAATTAGCCTCACTTTTATTCTGTGCAAATGCTTTGAAAGATGCATTATCGAAATATTAGTGAACAATAATGAAGATATCACCATTTTAGACTCAGATAACATGGACTTATAAAGGGCAAATCTACAATGACATGTTTATTAAGATATTATGATCATATTAATAAAGCCTTGCATCTAGGTCTCTCATGTGGAGCAATTTTCATAGATTTAGCTAAGGCTGTTGACTCCCTTCATCACCAAAAACAGATAGATTAAGTCCCAAAGCTTTAGCAACAGTATATTTCTGATAAAATGTATTATTTCATGATTAAATGATAGAGCCCAATGTGCAAGGGCGCCCGCAGGCAGGTGCAAGGGGGTGCACTTGCACCCCCCTGGAATCGGCTAGTTAATTTCAAAGAAAGTTTTTTTTTCGTGCGTTCTTCTTTAAGAAGAAAAGTCCTAACAGGACAGTCGGGTGTGCTGACATCATCGTAGCTAAGTTTGTGGCGGGAACAGATGGGTTTGCAAGCAGGACCTGATAGCAATCGCTAAGTTTGTGGCGGAAAACACACGGGTTTACAAGCAGCCAGGGCGAAGCGGAATATGGAGTAAACAGATGGAAGATGTGGGACACTTTCAGGACTGTATGTTACAAGGGATCAGCATACTTGTGAATGGTTAATGAAGTTCTTGTATTATTGTATACCTACTGATTGCAACTTGTATACACTGTTCCATTTTACACCATGCTATACTGGGTGCATTTTAAGATGCCATATAGTTATTTGTCAGTCTGCTTTGGGGACATGCTTTACTTGGCTGTCCATAAGAAAAGGCCTTTAACTCAGTAAGATCCATCCAATCCACATAATGAAAGAAATAAGTAAATTAACTAAGTGTAGTTTCATACTAATTCTATAAAACAAAAGTATTTTAAAATATGTGGCGCAATTTAATGTTTTCTGAAGTTCTGATTAATAACATTTAGAAGAATGGGGATCGGTTATTTGAGTGATTTAATTTTATAGAAATAACAGCTGGTCCACAGAGGAGAGCTGCAATCATTAATACCAAGGCCATGTTATTACAGTGTGGAATGACTTTTATGTTCTTAGTATCAAAGATGTTTATTACTCTATGCTGCTACAAATGTGTCTCCGTGTGTGTGTGTGTGTGTGTGTGTGTGTGTGTGTGTGTGTGTGTGTGTGTGTGTGTGTATACACTATACAGACAACTAGAAAACTACCTTTGCCAAATGCCACGCTTCTTCCGTGTAACACACTTTCTTTCTTTCTTTCTCTGTATATATCTATTATCTCTCTCTCTCTCTCTATATATATATATATATATATATATATATATATATATATATATATATATATATATATATATATATATATATATATATATATGGGTCACCCAACATTGAGTGAATTTTACTTTTGTTGACCTCTATTGTCTCTTTGGTCAACATATACAGATGATCTACAGATGTGCGAGACTGAGAGTCCCCAAGGTAGGGGATATGCCCTTTCCCCAGGGATTGTGTGATCGTGGAGTTAGTGTTTATATATATATATATATATATATATATATATAAAATTAGCAAGGGTTGTAGAAGGTGCATTATTATGTTTAATCTCAGAGCATGTGCTGAAGGGTGTCAACTTGTTAAGGTGTTTTTGTTGATACAAGTGTATTTACATTAAGCATGTTGACACTTCCATGGAGTATTTGTAGTAGTGCTCTAAACACATACACACCTCTACCATAGAGGTATGGTGTGTGTGTGTGTGTGTGTGTGTGTGTGTGTGTGTGTGTGTGTGTGTGAAATGCCCCAGGTGTACATGGTGGTGGGTAGAGAATAAGGCTTGAACCCTGTACCTTGGGCCCAACTGGTAAGAGCCTAAATTCCCTACCCACCACCATTTGTAAAAATGTTGCAGGATTTTCCTTCATACTTTTTCTGTTCCTCATAAATTCTGTGGTTTCTGCATTTGTGTCCTTGTTGCCTGACAGCTACACGTTCTCTGGTTTTATTCTTGGCTGTCTGGAGTGTTTCTCCCTGGGCCTCTGCTAAAAATTAGCTTTTTTTTTTCAAAGTCAGACTTTCCTGGTTAACAAAAGTTAAAAAAATAGACGCACTTCAATATCAGACTTCATATTCTTCAGAAAGTGCATGGTAACAAAAGCTTTTATTCTAGCAATTTTCTAAGTGTACAAGATGGATATTTGAAATGTATCCCTGTGTTTGGGACTATATTCCCCCCATTATTGGCTTTGTCCAGGTTTTGTGCTAGGGTTGAGAGTTATGGTAAGAACTGAATTCACTGAATATGTTTGGGGGCTGTATTCACCCAGTATTGGCTTTGTTTAGGTAGTGTTTGGGACTGTATTCCCCCCATTATTGGCTTCATCCAGGTTTTGTGCTAGGGTTGAGAGTTATGGTAAGAACTGAATTCACTGAATATGTTTGGGGGCTGTATTCACCCAGTATTGGCTTTGTTCAGGTATTTATTGGCTTCATCAGGTTTTGCTAATGTTGAGAGCTATGGTAAGAACTGATTTCACTGAATATGTTTGGGGGCTATATTCTCCCATTACTGGCTTTGTCCGGGTGTTATTTGCCAAGTGGTTGAGAGCTATGGTGAGAACTGAATTCACTGAATGTTTGGTGGTTGTAGTCACCCATTATTGGCTTTGTTCAGATATTTTGTGCTAAGAGGTTGACAGCTGTGCTATGGTGAGAACTGAATTCACTAAATGGTAGCTATTTAAGTTTCAGTCTTCCTCTTTCGCAAAACAGTTGATTTGGCGTAGTGGTATGTTGCTCTGACTGTTTTGCACGGGGTCCCCTGGGTTCAAGACATGGCAGTGAAATGTATGGTGGTAACGCATCATTTTATTCTAGCAACTTTCAAACATTATACAAGCAATGTTTAAAATGTGTCCCTGGTTTTTGGCCTTTTGTCCCCCCCCCCAATAAATTTTGGCGTTTTCCAGATTTCTTGAGCTGAAAAGTTCAGAGACAGCTGAGTGTCAGTAGATTTTACAAGGAGCTGAGAGCTGCAGGGGAGCAAAAGTTTAGTGCTGCTTATGTTTAGTCTGCTTGCATTGTTAATAGCACAACAGATAGTGTACTTGCTTTAGATGCTGAAGGCTGTGGGTTCTACTCCCACAGTAGGTAAATCATTGCTGATGCTGTATTGTGTTGTAAAGGGGTGGATGCTGCAGTCTTTTGGCAAAGATACCTAGTAACTATGAACCTGTTAACAGTTTGCTATCCATTCCCTATTGCGGTATTACTAGCTTTTCATTTTTATTGCATGCAACAAAAGCAATTTATTCTTCAAGGGTAACAGGCACTTTATTTGTAGATTAAGCAATGACATATAAAGTGTTTGCTAGCAGCAACCTCTTTATTAGTTACAAATTTTTTTCAGTGTGGGTTTACTACTTCAGAGATTGTATATATTTTTACTGATACTGGTGGACTTGAGTAGACTTTTATGATGGAAATGTTCTGAATTGGACAGTTTTGTCATTGGTGGATGCTTTTTGTTTCATTGTTTACTGGAAAAATGTTCAAAACAATAAATTTAAAATGCCCTCTAACAACTGTACTGTATTGTACAAGGAATATAATGTAATACGGTCAGGAAGGTGTATCAAAGAGCACGTTATGTTCGAGGCCTATGATTTTGAAGACAGCCCAGAGTTAATATTTGCCATTGGCAAAATGTATTTTCTCTGAAAGTGGGTTTCAGTGCTGTTTCAATGCATGCGAGTTTCAAGAGCAGAGAAGTTTTAATGTTAGTCTATTTTCATTGTGAGACTGCATTGCTTTAACAGATATGTATTAGGGTTTGTGCTGTAAAATGCAAAATAAAACTTTCAAATGAAATCCTAAATCATCGCACAAGTAAAGCAGTATGCACATTAGTGTTTATGATAAATGGGGCAAAATAACCAAGGAATGGGACATTGGAATGGCTGCAGGGAGGCTCCATTTGACCATGATTTTGTGAGGGGTAGCAAGCTCAGACAGCCCGGTTGAACTATACCTCTCAGTTGTCCATATCTTTGCAGAATGAATAGATATTTGCTGCTTATATTTGGTTTGTTCCTCAAATTTGTGGTTTCTAGCAAATCATTTAGGAAGGAAGCCATTAAATGACAGACATTGAGTTTCAGATGTCATAACCTTCAGAAAAATGCATGCTAATGCAAGACTGTCTTTAAGTTTATACAAGAGCAATTTTTAAGTAGTGTTTGTATGTTCCCCAATATATTTGGCCTTGTTCAGATTTCCTGCATTAAGAGGTTGAGAGTGCGTGCAAATCACTTTGTAGATTAGGAATATCCAAACATCTCAATTGTCCCAATTCTGGCTCAAAATGTTGCTCTCCCTAATAATCCCTCCTCCAAAATGGCAATTTTGGAAGAAAATGTGGAGGGTTTACAATTATATATAACTGTAATGATCACTTATAGATTACCTTTATTTCAGAAATGCACGTGGATGCTCTTATTTTGTCAGCTGCTTCAAGTTAACTGTTAATATTAAAAGGTGTCCCTTTTGACAGGTATTTTTGCATCACATTTTGGTCCGTTTTCATAAAATTGTGTTTTTCTGGCAAATTAGTGGCAAGTCATTAAAGATTGAAGTTAGAAAATAATGGCAGACATTTGAGTTTCAGATTTCATACCCTTCAGAAAATTTGTACTAATGCAAGATCTACCTGTTCTATTTAAGTTATAAGAGCAATATTTAAAAATTGGCCTTATTTTTTGGGCTTGTGTCCCTTCTAGTTCTATGTATGGCTTTGTCCAGATTTCTTGCTCTGAAGTTGAGAGGTATGAGTGTCAGATCCATCACTGTCAGCCAGAGACATTTCAATTGTGACATACTTATTGCACCCGCTCATTGTAGTGGCTCTGGATGTGTCCATGGAAGGCAAGGAGAAGTTATGCAGTGTAAGTGTGCAGAGTATTCCCCATCCAAAGTAGATCACAAATCTGACCGTGGCTTTTCATCTGTCCTTGATTTTGCAAAATGTTCTGGTTTTCTATCAGATTTTTGTACTGTTGATTTATGCTTCTTATTCAGGAACTGTATGCTGTCACAGTGCCCTGTTGCTCTGTTTAAATAGCAATGGTTTTAATGAACATCAGGTAAGCTTGTCGGAGATTGTAAGATGCAAGTAAGCTTTAGTAAGCTTGTCAGACATTGTAAGATGCAAGTAAGCTTTAGTAAGTATATTGTTAAAGAATTACCAGCATTGAAAGCCTTTTCGTTGTTGCCATGCAGAGAATATTTACATGACTAGATAATGTATAAGCCTTGGGTATTGAAATGCATATGACAGTGTTTTATTTATTTATTTTATTTGCAGTTGGTTTGCCAGGATAGTCCATTGGGCCAAATGAACCCATTTTCAATGGAGTCCTGGGGAGAAAAGCTCAAAACTAAGTAGGTTATTAATAGATATACAAATTATACAATTACGCAGAAGTTAATCATACAAGAAATAACAATTTGCAAATAATACAACAAAAACTAGAGCGAGTACAATCTAGTGATGAAATTAATAGGTAATACAGACTAAAGAAATTTAGCACAAAAGCACTGAGAAATAACAACATATTTGGAAGCATTTCATGACAATATTG
>NC_056728.1:525493001-525498020 GCF_019279795.1 Protopterus annectens | reverse complement strand
ATGAAGTTGAATGCATTGGCTAAGCACGTCATCTTCTATCCTAACCATTCGTTTGTCTTTAGAGTACTGCAAATAGTTAAAGAGAGTGGGAAAGGTGGAGATTTCATGAACTTGTTAGAGACCAAAGAGTTACGTTGGATCCTCAAGTTGAAAGCACATTACCCCCCAGGATTGAACTCTTATGTCTCCTTAAGATCGCATTTGGCACTGAGGAAATGATCTGCTTTTAATTTAGGATGCATTCAGAAGATTTTGTAGCTAGTTTCATGGTTGTATTTTATACTAGGTATTTAATTGTTGACAAGAATTTCTCCATGTTCTGAACATTTTTGAATATATTATTTATGTATTCACTAAGTTTTATAATCATGTGTATTTACAGCTCTATTGTGTATAACAAAGTGTTTTCACTTTCACATGAGTATAGTCATATACATGAGTTTTCATGTTTACTATACTTTACTAGCTATATCATATTTTATTAGCTGCATCATTTAGGTGTTCATCATGTGTATGAGTATTACCATGTTCATTTACTTCTGCCTATTTTAACACCTTCTTTGTTTAGGATTCATACTTTTATTTTATGAAGCTGTGCTCTTTACCAAACTTGAATATTTGTTTATTTGTTTGTCTCTATATACTTTCAGTATTTTGCTAGAATCAGATTTGGAGTTTTAACTAAGTAATTTTAAAACTATATTACTAGTGACAGGTGGTTTTGGTCAGCCTGAAAGTTGTATGCATTGTTCTTTAATTACTAAGTGATACACTGTATCTATATTGATATATATATGCCAATATTTATTTATTTACTTCATATTTCCTTTATCTGTAAGCTTATTAATTAGGTAGACATTGCAGTAGTTTGCTTTTAAGCTAATATTTAGGTTCTAATGTTAGTGCTGATACTGAGCTGTCGCTTGGTTTTCTAAATACATTTTTAAACACTTGTTTAAACACATTTTAAAAGTCTTTCCTATTATATTTTAAGATACTTTGAATATAAGCTTATTGAGCTTTCTCTTTAAAAAGCTTATACCTGGATTAAGCTTAATTGAATAATTAATTAATTGCTTGATCACATTAAGTAACCAAGATGTAGTACTATATAAGCCTATTATTTTTAATTCATTATTATGGTCTGAGGAAGCGTATCGTTGATACGTGAAAGCGCTTACCAATTAAAGTTTAATTCAGAATATTTTGTGGTGAGTCCAAGGTTTTTCTTTCATCATTCACTATCCTATGCTTGGCTTGACTCCTTGGCTGGTGCAGTGTTTTTTTTAATATTTACCATGGCAGTATGGTGCAATGGTGCATAGTGCATGCATTGTGTTGCAGGTATGGGGCATAAGCTACCAACACAAATGGTGCAATACAGGTATGTATGCTAACCACCACTATAATTGTGTAAGGTGCGTGCCATCTGCTATAACACATGCATGCTGCTGTGTGGTACTCAGGGATGTATGATAACTACCACTATAATTGTCTATGCTGAATGCCATCTGCCATATCACCTGTATGTTGCATGCCGTTGGGTGCCATAGAGTGTGTCTCTGTATGTCTGTGTGTGTCTGTGTGGTATAACTTGTAATGTACAGTTCTTGTCTTCCCCTCACAGGTGTTGATGTAGGTGCGTTGCCCTCCTGTGGTCCACCTGATGTTATTGTCCCTACAAACTCTAGCAGTGATGATGAAAGTATGATTGAGGCACAGGCAGGGTTTCAGGGGCTGAATCTGTGCCATTGGTTGCCATTCCACCTGTATTCCCCTCATCCTCGCACACAGTTCCCCTGCCTACACATACCCTATCACCACTGGCCATAGAGGAAGGACAGTTAGCGGGTGGTACAGGGAAGTGTGGAGACTATGGAAGGTGTGCCTGCATACCATGATCCCAGTCAACTGACTGGAGATGCCCCACACAGGCATGTGCCTAGTGCTGCTTGTAGGAGAACCACTGGCCAACATGCCCCTGCGAGACAAAGCACATCAGCTGGAGTCAGCAGACGCATGTTTCGGGCTGTAATGGAGTCACATGCATGTGCTGAATGGCACAACAGAGAAGGTCTGAGGCTTCAGAGGGCTGCTGTCCATTCATTAACTGACAACATCCAGGCAATTGCAAATGCTCACCATCATCTTGCAGATGTTTTGGATAGAAGATTGGGTGACATGGTGGGAGTCCTTGACCATGGCATGTCAATCCATGAGTGTGGAATGCCTGTGCTGGAACATCTGGTGGGAGTGAGGCATCGGGCAAGTGGATGTAGGTCAGCTACATCACCTGTTGAAGGTCTACATGAACATGCTACTGCACATGCCCGCTCCCATAGTGGTGGTAGCAGCAGCAGTGCAGCTGGTGCTGTGCAGTCCACACCAGGACACAGCAGGCCATGTGCATGTGGTCCTGGACGGTCTCAGCAGGGACACAATTCCAGTGGAAATGTGTCATCAGACAGTACCCAACCTGGACCTCTGCCTGGTAGTTCCCGTGCAACCCCTGGAAGGCGCAGGTCACGTGGACATGGCTGGACACCGTGAACTGTGAAACCTGCCTTGTACAGTCTGCAGCTGTCAATAATACCCCTGTGTAGGCCAGCCACATGCCAGTCCTGTGTGCATGCATACACACACACACACACACACACACACACACACACACACACACACACACACACCAGAAACAAATGTAGGGCACCTCAACACACACACACATAACATCCACACACGCCCAATGATATCACAGGCCCTAACACACGCACATGATGTCATCCAATGGTGCAGCCTAGGCCTTTGGCAAACATTATCACCCTGTGCATATGATGATGTCTGTGCTGCATCCCTGTCATCCACACCATCGGTGCAGGGACATGCTCATATGGTCTGATGCACAGGGTGAACATACTAGTTAGACAATTGTAGATTAATATTGTTGTGTAGTGTTGACAGGGAGAAGACATACCATGTATTACAGCTTTAGAATGCATTTTGTACATTTGACAGTATGTATCATGTGTAACAACACTAACAGCATGTTGATCTTGATGTTCTGCCTTCCTCTTTCAGGTGTAGTTGCATGTGTAGGGGGATGTTTTTGGTTAGTGTCCCATATGTACATGTTGACTACTCACAGGTCTGTATGACAATACCTACATGCACTTTGTAGCTTCCACATCACAGTTATAATCTCCCATGTTTCAATTATGTTTACTGTTCTAATGATCCAAGAGCATGATAGCTGTGTAGTAAGCTACTGTTGTCAGAGCCATCACATCCATAGTAGGTGACATCACAGGTATAGTTACCTGGAGCAGGGAGGAGGTAAAATAGTGGTGTAGCAGATGACAAGGGTAAAGGCCAGTGGAAATAGTGGCTTCTCATTGGGAAGCAGTAATACCCGCTGCCATGACAGGATGCAAACACAGACACACCCACAGACTCAGGGATTCACAGACACAGTAACACACACTCTGACACATACACACAGACACACACACACACACACACACACACACACACACACACACACACACATACACACACACACACACACACACACACAGTTGCCAGTGCTCGGATGAGAGCCCCTGCCTATGTGCAAATCATCATTATAGTACTATGCAATTACAAGACGTGACACAGAGATTACACATGTACAGGTAGTTGGAATGACCTAAGATCGAGGACATCAACAGGGATACTACAGTGCAGCAGATGTATATGGGGGTGGGGTGGTTCATCAGTAGGCTGTGTAACAACAGGTTGCACCCCAGGGTATACATGTTAACAGGCGGTTAGAATGCCCATCTAAGATTGATGATATCAACAGGGATACTAGATTGCATTGAGTGGATGAGGGGAGGGGGCATTAACATTTCACTATGGTAAAATACAGCCTCACTTCAGAGACCAGACAGCCATACACACAGGCAGCCATCCATACACACACACACACACACACACACACACACACACACACACACACACACACACACACACACACACACACACACACACACACACACACACTGTGGCATTCACAAAGATATACACCTATGTCACACACATACAGACACTTGACATGTGTGAGGTTCAACCACCTGCCTATGCCTTTCTTTCTACACTTCACTCTGTACTGATGTCAACAACAGTGTTCAATTGAGAGAAAAACATGTGGGATGTATTCCCAACCATACATGACTTATATGGACACACACACACACACATGTGCCAGTACTGTGACTCAAACACCTGCCTATCTCATGATATGTATTACAGAAGTACAGCACTATTGCATTCACTACAAAGTGTACTGACTCTTTCCTTTGCCAACTGTGCTGATATATATACACAATACATGCACAGGGGAGATACTACTGTTACGGGTGTCAAGAGGTTTGCCTTCAGTGTCATCCTTACTGCATTCTACATTGTCTGTCTTCCACTTCAATTAACAAAACCAGACCTTAGCATCTACACAGGTTATTGTAGGAACGGTTGTAACACACCAGTGAGCTGTTCTCAGTAATCATTCATCTAAAACGTAGCCCTAACACTTAGTAGTCATGTCCAAACATCTGTCTATACCTCATGTACAGCTTACTGTACTTTGAGCATGTCACCATATACAGTTGGCAATGTTGAGGTTGTATTGCAACAGCATGATGAACTAAGACAACAGTCACCTTCAAACATCAGACACTGCACACGCATGGAATCTAAACAAATATCAATGCATGTACACATATGCGGTCTACATCAGTAAGTGGACTAGCAAGTCAAGAGGATACATTCCACACCTTCCCACACCATGCGTGAAACATAGCTGAGCATTACACCATAATGGATGTTGTATTCATGTACTGGTAGAACACAACCAACTTCATAAAGTAGCCAAGTGTACATATATGACAACAGCACATATCAGCAAGTCACACACAGCTTTATTCCATGTCATGCTCCTACAAACTGTTACTTGACAGTGCTATGGTAAAGCCAGGGCACTGAAAT
>NC_056728.1:525445501-525488001 GCF_019279795.1 Protopterus annectens | reverse complement strand
GTATCATACACAAACACACTTGCCTAGAATATCCCGCTATGTTGCTAGTACCCTGCACATTGATGACAGATAGTAGGCATGGTGTGATTGCAGTGGGTTGCAGAGGGCATGGCACCTTGTACAGCAGTACAATAGGCACATAATTGCGGACAAAGTGCCTTCACTATGTTCCCCACTGGATGCCTGCAACATATGTGGTGCCATCAAATGTGATCCATAAAGGCCATACAATGCCTTACACACATGCCCTGTATGGACAGATGCCACTGACACCAGGAAATACTTGTACCATGCTATCAATGCAGGTGCAGGGTCAATCTGCTGTCTATTACCAGGTCCTGCCACACCAGGCCAGTATTGGCATATCTGATGATAACAATCTGTGTACACAACATGTGCCAGCCAAACCAGGTACACTTGTACATGTCACTGTACATTATTGTGGGACATGCACATCCCAGACAATGTCCATGTCAAGGACTATCAAACACAGACATGGCATGCATTGCAAAACAATGGCCATACTCAATGGTAACCAAGATGACAGGACAGTTCATACAATACCCATCTGTGTGGGACATTGCAGACCCTACTCCACTGAACTACACTGCACACCATTTGCGGGTGGCGTGATGCCAAGGATTACCCCTCACCCAGCCTTGTACAGCCATCTTGCATAGCCAATGACTACACATCCATGAAGCAATGCACACATGCATGTCAGTACTGGCACCTTGTGTCTGCGTGTGGGGTATAATGCTCCCAACCACTGTCACACCCAGTATAACACCCACTGACATATCAACTGATGTCAGACACGTTCACATGCCCTAGCCCATAGAACCTCTGGATATCCCCTGTGGTGCATGTAGTACCTGTGCATTACTGCAGTGTGGCAAACTAAGTAGTTAGGAAGTGTATTTGTGAGCCTGGCAAAGTGTGCAATGTGTCTGAGTCCCTTAGAGAGAGTAGTTGTGTTGGCAATGACATTATTCATGTGGACAGTCATGTGTGCTACACCTAATGTATGTCTACTATATCTCTGTTTCAGATGTCACTCACCAGCACACATATATGTTCTTACATCACACCAACATGTCAGGTATGTGACACATGGAGTAACTACATGCACTTCTAATCGTAATGGCTAGTCAATCAGGGGTTTGTACCCCTGTACTGGTAGGTGTGTGACAGACGATGCTTAGGTTTTAGTCTCCAAGTAATTCTCTGATGTACTTTGCCTCTGTCTGTCCCTCCCACACACTGTCTGGTGGATGTGGAGTTGTACACCTGCTCAGCAGCAGCTTGTGTTTTGTAAGTGATGGTCATGATCAGGTGATGGTCTCTGCACCTATTGCAGTCCTCCTCTAGCTTATTGCATGTGGAACAGCTGTGGTGACGTTCCCATAGCCAGTCGCATGGAAATACAGTACAATATCTAGGAACATAATGTTGGTGTTTGCCCATGACAGTCACTGTGAGTGGAACCTGGATCTGGTGTTTGGTAAACAGCATCACAGATGATATCTGGATATTCCTCAAACAACATACACGGTGGAAAATAGCCTAAAGACAGGAGGGTGATGTGCCAGACATGACTACATCATGTAAGTGTAGCTATGCTTCATTGAGACTACTGCCAGTTTAACAAGTTGTTTGTGGTAATGGCTATTCTGCATGCTTTAAAACTGACAAGACAGTGCTCTATTTGTGAGGGAACCCCCATCTGTAGGGCCATCTGTGGACTGGTCAGTGTGTGGAACCATTTGTTTCTTGGTTACTCACTGAACACACATCTGTGATCTGCAGAAGCTTAGTGTGAGGATTGCAGTCAGTACATGGTGATAGTGATGAGAGTTACTGCCATCACATCCCTGATTGGACATATGTCACATTAAACAGTGGTATGACAGTCACTGTCTGAGATTATCACAGTGACATGCCAGTAATGGGCCACTGTTCATAGCTGCAGTCACAAGTCTTCTACACTTTGTACAGATGTCATGCAGTATATATATGCATGTGTTGTGCTCCCTCTGCAAATGTATGCCATCTGTTGTGTTGGGTTGATGGTCATATATATGCATGCTGTTATAAGTAATCCTGAATGCTATTGACTATTACTAAGACATATCTGTGTTAAAACTGCAAAACCTTAGGCTGTATGGGATTGGAGGTCCCAGCGGAACCTCCTGTTTCACTTCAGCTGGCCATGGCAACAGGCACCAGCACATCCAGGGCCCAGCCTTGGACCTCCACCTCTGTTGGCTCTGCACCACCTTCTGGTGGAACCGCCACTCTGGATGGGGCTTGTCCTCCCCGGGAGCAGGTCCAGGCATGAACCTGTCCACTGTTGTACAGTCCTGGACGTGGTGCGTAGTGGGCTCAATAAGGGGTTTCGAGGCCAGATACATTAGCTCAAGGGCAGTGTCACATTTAGAGCATGAGCCTGCCCCTCCTAGACAGCCCCCAGCACAGCCACCTTTGCAGCTGTTTTGGGGCAGTGGTGGCTGCCCATGGGTGGGGACCTCTGTCCCACTGTTTCCATCTGGGTGCTCATGGGCTTGTGATTGCCGAACACCCCTCCCCATCCAAGGTGTATCCCCCCACATGTGTCATATATCGATCCTGTATGCTGTCTTGTCTGTCATCCTACCCAACCTATCCTCCACGAGCATACTTACTCTCCTTCCCCCACATCCCACTCTCACCCTACAGAAACAAAAGGCCAATCTGTTCCTAGAACAATATTTGCCCCATACATAACTGTCCATTTCACACGTGTCCACTGGACACATGTAACCTTTTTAATTTGCATCATTACATACAACAGTTGTCCTCACCCCTGTCTCTCAGGCACACAATCCTGGTGTGCACATGACTCCTAAAGGTTCCAGGTACACGTGATGCAGACAACCCCATTGTACACACAACACTACCGGTCCATCTATGGTTACCCCATTTACCTTCTTCATGATGATGATGTCACACACAGCACCTTGCAAGAGTACTGTTCTCACATAATGATTAGACAGGAACTGTTGTTAATGTAAATAAAATGCACAGAGTGATGTATTTGGCCAATGTACAAATGTTTGCATGTATTAATGACACATGTTTGTCTGAGGGAGTCTTGATATTACATAGGACAACACCACTACATAATACAGGCATTGCTGGTGTTTCCCTTTTCATTCCTTTTAATGATTTGTTGTCACATGGGATGTTCTTGATATATCTATATATATATGTATATATCTATATCTGGACGTAAACACACACACATACATCTACATGATGGAATACATTTCCTATACTGTTGAATGACTGTGCTGGATGATATGTTTGTGATAACATCCAATGTCTGTATATCTGCCATGGCTTAGTGGTAAATCACATTGGCTGTGGTGTACAGGGTCCTATTTTCAAGCCTTGCAGAGGCTGTTTACTTTGTTGCTGGGCAGAGCAAGGCCGTTGGATACGGAGTGATTAAGGCACTTTAAAGCAGTTGTGAGTGGGTGTGCATGGGTTTGCGCAGAGCTAAGCAATGCTAACCTCCGGTTACAGTTTCTTACACTTAGTTAGCCTCTACATTGCTTTGCCACTGTGATACTCGCATACTGTCGGCCAAACAGGTTTACACCCGCTTGCTCCTGCACTTGCAAATTTTATTTATTTATTTATTTATTTATTTCCAGTTTGATAACCGGGGAAGTCCACTGGGCCCGAAAGCCCGTTTTCAGTGGAGGCCCGGGGAGAAAAGCTACATGATAATACATTACACACAAAAACACAGCAGAACAGATCTAAACTAATACATTACACACAAAAACACACTCTGTTCTAATAGCATAATACTTTAACAATTTCCAAACAAGAATGAGGTGCATTGGGCACTATACATAAGAAAAAGATATATTAGTGCAACTGTGATGTTAGTAAAGTAGGAAAGGAAAGGAAATTATAGATAGAGTTTGAATGCAAGAGCAGGGATGCATGGGAGAAATGAAGAAGAAGCAAAGAAATTAAAGGAGAGGTGTCAGAAGAGGATAGAAAAAGAACAGATAACTAATGTTCCATTTGTGGTTGAGTCCAGGAGACCACCTTGAGAAAAAGTCAAGAGATTTAAGGTGAGAGTAAGCATAGCACTTGAAGGAAAATAAAGGGTTTAGTCAGGGAGGAAGGAGGAGATAATGAAGAAGAGGGAGCTAGGGAGAGTGTCAGAAGAAGGGGAACCAGGGGGGTGGGATGGAACTAGGATAAATTGAGATCTAGGTAGGAAGTATACAATTACATTTCCAATTTTGGAAAAGGTGAGAATGAAGAAGAGATTTAAAGTGTTCATAGTTTGTAGTGGCTCTTAGAAGGGAAGGAAGTGAGTTCCATTTTTGCTGTAGTATAGGAAAGTAGGAGTTGGCCAGGGGTCGTTTGGGTTTGTAAACTGAAATAAGATTTTGGTGGCTAGATCTTAGAGGCCTTGGAGGATTGTATATGGTAAAGGTATTAGATAATGCTGGGCAAGCAGTGGGTTTAAAGATTAGTTTGTGTGCAGTAGTAAGTTGGAGGAAATTGAGTTGATTAGGGCGTTCTAGCCATTGAAGACTACGGGGGCAGATGCAGTGGTGTGTAGAATGAGCGGAGTTAGTAGCTTAATTTGGCAATTTTGTAGTAGCAACTTTCAAGTTTTGTGGAGATAGAAGTGGAGAGATTGGATAGAAGAGGAGCACCATACAGTAGAGAAGGGAGAAGGAAGGTACTGGCGAGAGTTTGTCTTGAAGATGAAGTAAGAAAGTTTGCATTTCTATAAAGCATACCGAGCTTCTGATGAGTTTTCTTTATGTTTAGTTGAATATGATTATTAAATTTCAGGTGTTCATCAATAGTTACTCCGAGTAATTTAGCACTACTAACAACTTCTATTGAGGACTGGGAGAGGCTGGAAATTATGAAGGATGACTTATCAGGAGTCAGAGCTTTTGAGGGGGAGAAGAGAATGATGTGGGATTTATTGGCATTGAGGGAAAGATGATTTTGAAGCATCCAATTTTCTATGGTTGTGAAGGCCAATTGGGTTTTGGCTTGGAGCTCGGGAAGGTTGGGCGCAGAGCAGATAACAGTGGAGTCACCTGCGTATTGTACTATTTGAGCAAGAGGAATAGAAGAGTGGAGATCATTGATAAAGATGTTAAAGAGCAAAGGCCGAGAATAGAACCCTGAGGGACTCCGGTAGGTAGGTAGGAATTCTGAGGTACCAGTATTCCATTTCACAGCTTGGGATCTATCAGAGAGATAACTTCTGAACCAAGAAAGAGAGTTGTGGGAGAGATTGAGGTTAGAGAGGTGGTTGAGAAGGAGAGTGTGGGATATAGTGTCGAAGGCCTTAGAAAGGTCAAGAAGAACAGTGGAGACAATTTTTCCAGAGTCACGGGCTTGGTTGACAATTTCTAGGAAGGAATGAAGAGCGGTTATGGTACTGTGGCCAGGCCAAAACCCATGTTGTGTAGGAGTGAGGAGATGGTTATTGAGAAGGTAGGGCATGAGTTGCTGGTGTATGCATTTTTCAAGAATTTTCGAGATTGGGGAAAGAATTGCTATTGGGCGGAAGTTAGAGATGGTGTTATTTTTGCCTCCTTTATGGAGGGGCAGAATGTGGGCAGCTCTCCAAAGTTTGGGAACATAAGATTCTTGGATGGATCTATTGATGAGAATGCTGATAGGTATGGCGATGCCATTTGCTGCGAGCTTGAGAAAGAGTGATGGAATGTTGTCAGGGGCATTGGAGCATGGTTTGAGTTTGAGAAGAAGTTGTTTAATACTGGTGGTAGACACGGGATGTAGAATGAAAGTGGGAGGTGGGTTATGAGAGTTGGAGTGAGATATGGGTGTAGAAGGATGCTTTGGGTTAGGGGTAGGGGTGGAAGAGGAGAAGTATTTAGTCAGTTCAGCTATTGAGCCAGTAAAAAACGAGTTAAAGAGAGTTGCTATTTCAGTGTCAGTCTTATTATTGTCTGGACAGGGATTGGATTTTGTACCTGGATGTAAGAGTGAATTGATGGAATTCCAGAATTTTTTGGGATTATTTATGAGGGAGGACTGAAGTTTGCCGTAGTAAGATTTCTTATCCTTTATAATAAGTTTTTTAGCAAGATTGCGGAGTTGCTTAAATTGCAGTAAAGAGGCTGGGTTTTTATTTTTGTTGTATAGTTTCCATGTTTTGTCCCTTTGTCGCATTAGAGTTTTAGCGTCTTTAGATAGCCAAGGGGCAGAGTTGAACTTTATCCTTTTTGTATGGGGAGGGGCTTGGGAATCTAGGATTTTAAGGAAGGTAGTATTGAAGAGTTCTAGGGCTTCATCTAGGGGAAGAGTGTTTAGTGAATCCCAGTTTGTTAGTTGAAGGGTTTCTGAAAATACTGAAGGATTAAAATTAGTTAGGTTGCGAGAGTGGGCATATTGTTGTTGGTGTGGGAGCTGTTGGGTTTTTCGGTTAATAAAGGCTGGGAGATGATCACTTAATGAGTCTGGTAAGGTACCTGAGTTGGAGATATTGTTAGGGTGGCTGACTAGGATCCAGTCCAAGATGGACCCTGGAGGGTTGGTTTTGTTAGGTCTGGTAATGTTGTTTATTAGTTGAGTAAAATTATAAAGATTGATAGACTGAAGGGGAGTATTATTATTAATATTATTCCAATCAATATTTACATCACCTAGAATGAAAGTTTCTTGTTTAATATTGTTTGAGGCCCAATAGAGAATATTCTCTAGGGTGGAGGAGTTGTCTCCAGGAGGGATATAGATGGTTATAATACAGATACTTTTGAAGTTGTTTATTTTGAGGATTCCTATGACTAGTTCTGCATTATTAAAGTTGGGAATGGTATTTTGGTATGGGCTAAGATTTAGCAGGCAGTTGTAGACTAAGGCTACACCACCACCTTTTTTGTTTTGGCGATCGGACCTGAGTGCTTGGTAGCCAGGTGGTAAACTTTCAGAGTTACTAGTTTGAGGTTTTAGACAGGTTTCTGTTACTGCTACTATGTCAGTTTCAGTTATATATAGCCAGGCATGAAAGTTTGTTATTTTGTTATTAATACTCTGGGTATTAATGGTAATAAATTTAAGGTATTTATTATTGTGCCTATTTGTGGGGGTAGTGGGAGAGAGAATGTTAGTTGGTGTTGGCACAGGGTTAGGATGGACATCTCCTGCAAGAGCAAGACAAGAGAAGGAGTAGAGGAGTTGAAACCTAGAATTGCGGAGTAATGTAAAAGGGAGATGTAATTTACATTTGAAGGTGGGAGATTTTTTGTAGAGTGTATGGTGTTTTAGTTTAAAGTAATGAAATGGATTTGGTTGAAGGAGGGAGGGGGATATCAAATAAAAATGGAGGGATGAAGGATGTGGGAGGGAGATAGTGGAGGATGAGTGGGGTGAAAAGAGGCGGTAGTGTGGTATTGGAATAAGAAGATGCATTATACAGAATGGTAAGAATGAAAAGACATGTAAATGAGGTGAGATAGTGTGGAGGAGTCATGGAGGAGTAGTGTAGGATAGATATTGGAAGATTGGGTAGTGGTAGGCTATGGAGTATAAAGATATAAGGAGGGGATGTAAGAGAGAGAGCAGTTGGGAAAGGGGAGTGAGAGGGAGGGGCGGTTTAAAGAAATCTGTAGGAGGGATGAGCAGAGTGATGGGATAGGCAGAGTGGAATAGGGGAGGGGCTAGGAGGGGACTATAAATGTAGATGCACTGGGGGTGGGTGGGATTTGGGGGTAGGGTAGGGGAGCGGAGTGAGCCCACAGGGCGAACAGAGCGGGAAGAGCCACAGAAGGAGAGAGGCCAGGAAAAAAAAACTATCAGTGGAAGTTTGGATATAGGAGGAAGGTAAGGGCCTTACCAGTAGTGATAGTGGACAGAGAATTGTAAGATAAACGTATCTTCAGGGGGGGGCTGGCAATGCAGCAAGGTAGGAGAGTAGGACAGCAGAGGTCCAGGAAGGCAAGGGAAGATCAAGAATCTATCGTTGGAGTGGGGAAAGCAACAGGTAAGTACAGGGGACAGAAATGTAGTATGAAAGAGAGGACAATAGTGGATTAAGAGAGTAAAGTAAGAAATAGGGCTTTACAGATTAAAGGGGGAGAAGATAAAGATGAAATAGAGTATAAGGCAGAAATTAGATTAATAGGGAGAGGACGCCATCTAGTGGCCAGGTGCTGGGATGCAACTAAGGTCCACAGAGGCTGTCGAAGGGGTAGAATAACTGAGTGGAGGAGGATGAGGACAGTGTAGGTAAGTGGAGCTAGTAGAAGAGGAAGGGTGACTGTACAAAAAAGAAGAGGAAGGGCTGACTGCTGGCTTCTTGGCAGGGAAGCGTTCAGAACACCTAGCGGGGCTAAAATAACTAAAGAACAGTAGGTTTAGCAGATGGTGCACATACTTCCTTGGTTTCTTCAAGGGGAGGCTTGATTCTAGTCCAAATAGGGGGAGAGAGCAGCAGAGTTTGTTGAGTTGCTTGGCGGACTGGATAAGCTGGGAAGGCTTGAGATGTAGGTCTGGAAGTCCACACAGGTGTATCCAAATAGGGGAGAGCAGGGACTAAAGCTGCAGACAGGAGAGAAATGGAGGTTTAGTAATATGGAGACACAAAAATTAATAGCTGTTGTATGGTTCCGGTGATGCAGTGAGCAATGAAAGAGTGCAGAGTTTAAGAATTAAGCAAGAGGTTAGTATCAGCTAAAAAAAAAAAAACAATTACAATGTACAGAGGTTACACAGTTATCCAAATAGCTTTTATACAAAAAGGAGTAAACCTGAAATTGAGTGTATATCTACAATATATTGGTATGGTAAAATAAATTGCTTAATCTAAGATAAATAAGTCCTGCTATATAGGCTATGTAGATAAATAAATAGATATAGCCTGCTATGTAGATAAATATGTCCTGCTATGTAGGCTATGTAGTATTACGTTATACCATGAATAAGAAAGGCAGTAATTAGCCACAGCTAAGCGTTTATGTGCTTTTGTTCAGAGATGTGCGGGAAGTACATTCAGGTAAAAGCATGAGTATAGTCAGTGTTTGTACAGTAAAGTAGCTAGTACACTTCAGAGCGTTGTCACAGTAATGTAGGTAACCCGCTATAAGCACGCGTGTTATCAGCTAGTTATCAGCTAGGACAACATAAAATATCTTGAAGCACGCAAGTTTAAAATACATTTGTAAAAAGACAATTTGATATCCCCAACTGCAAGATGGTTACTAGGTAGTTAGTTTTCAGTATAGTGAAACACACTCCTCGGATGTAATATTCTAGGGCTTTTCGCTTGTCTAATTGATTTTAAAACAATGAGGAACAAGATAGCTTCACAATGTTAATGCCTTACATGCATTTCTATTTCATGCCGTAGGACTAGCAAGGACGTGCCTGTAATGCGCGAAGTATATCTTAAACAGAATATTTCTAGACAGTAAAATAGCTTCGCAGTATTAGAATTTTACAAGCATTTTCTAAGTCAGGCCGTACGACTAACAGGGACGTGCCTGTAATGCGCAAGGTATTTCATAGACTCACGTAATCAATTTAAACAAAAAGAAGGGCATCGAGTGGTTCACACAAGTATTAAAGCAATCTCAACAGGAAAAAATATAGAATGAAATAGTCTCATATCAAACGGTCCCACTTGTTAACAAATGCGAAGGACTTCATGAGGTATGCATTAAAATCATAAACAATGCAAAATACAAATACGTGGAAAAGCCTTGCGATTCATCAAATCAAGCGACCAGTCTGAAACTTGCTCATTACATTAGACTGTTCCCCAGGAACGATAGATCATGGTCACTCAGCATATACAGGGACAAACAAAGCTAAGATGTCTCCACTAAAATCCCGTACTGGGCTGCATACAATTGAGCGTGCCCTGGAGAGCGCGCCAAATATTAAATAAAAACAGCAGATAATTACACTGAAGCTCTACTTACTGTTCCGAGATGCACTGCATTTGTTTTTCATCTGACACTCACACCCCAGGGTGGGATTGAGGACTATGATATTCCCTTCTGATGCCTATCACATTGGATTAGATTGTCTACAGTATCAGGAATGGCTGCCCATTAGGCGTAAGCATGCCGTTCAACTGTACGGAATCCGCGTCCTGTCTAGAGTTTGATTTATACTATTGGTGTGTTCCTTTTACAATGCATGGGAACTGACACCATTCAATACAAACAAATAATTGGGTTTTGGAACCCACATCCTTCAGCCGAGTCATGCTACTGCATACCTATTATTCTATAATCTTTCTAAGGTTGTAAGTGGAATATGTGCTTTCTGTCCCTATCAGACCTCTCAAACGATTGGGGACAAATATCAACTGAATCAGGTTATGACATCATCTGGGACACATTTAAAATATTAGTGCTACTAACTTTACACACTGACAGACTCAGAGCATATGAATTAATACACATTTTCTGAGGTAAATTAGGTTTATAACTCTTAATTGTTGTCATTATTCATTACGTGTAATTCACCACCTTTCTTCCAAAAGGCACTAGTTTTAGAAGGGATTAAGTGGGACAGAGTTAGAATTTGAGTAAAAATCAGGGATGTCCCTGGAATTCAGGGACAGTTTAGAGGTATGGTCCCTATTTTTACCCCCAATGGTTTATGTCCTATCCAGTGGATTTGCTCTTAGGGGTTGAGAGGTATGGGTGTAAGCTATGCCCATTTCGGAATATTACTTACATCTCCGGGGCAGTCCTAATACGACTGCACCAGCCAACACCTGCATGCCTAGGCCCATAATTGCATACCCATAGTTCCCCCACCTGCCTCTCCTCTACAGCACTCATCCTTACTGTGGGGGAAGGTGGGGTATAAACACTCCACTACACACTGGCCACTCTCCGCATGTTGGGACATATGTCGTACGTTGTGTTGACCCATGGGTTATCAGGCCTGCGCAACCTACTGGTCCGTGTACGTCTACAGCCTGGTTTGATGAATCATTACAGGGACTGACTCCAATGATCAGTAATTTTTGGGGTGTCCCACAAGGGACATTGATGTCTT
The DNA here is from genome assembly GCF_019279795.1 of Protopterus annectens. NCBI lineage: Eukaryota > Metazoa > Chordata > Ceratodontiformes > Protopteridae > Protopterus > Protopterus annectens. The sequence continues at coordinate 525,476,928 of NC_056728.1, read as the reverse complement.
TGTTTCAAGATTAGACCTGGCAGGTCTCTCCCACTGGTAGTATCCTGCCGGTGGTCTGGGAAGCAGTCGTGTGTTTACTTTTATTGGGTGTCTGTATGTCTCACTGGCCTAGCTGGGGTGGGGGGGTTGATGCTACGTGTTACACGTTTGTTGATTGGACCCCTCACCCCCATATGCACGGCCTGTGAACATATGTAATTCGTAACTGCTGTATCATATCCTAGCTATATGCATGTGTATATTTACAGTCACACACACACACACACACACACACACACATATATATATATATATATATATATATATATATATATATATATATATATATATATATATATACATTACTATATACAGATATATCTGTATATGTATGCATACATGTATATATTTATATATTGCTGTCTATATATATCTAACAACATATGGGTCTATGGGTGTCTGCATATGTATATATCTATATGTGGGTATGTATATGTATTCTGTCTCTGTATGTATACATTTGTACTACGGAGAGGGAAAGGTATATCTCTATGTCGCTATGGGTAGATATACACACACATACCTCTACATATATACATCTACATCTGGTTATTCAGTTCCTTGCCATGTAGATTACACTTTGCTGCAATGGGACTCATAGTGGGTGTGGCTGTTCGTTGGGTGACGCCTCTGCCAATCAACACATTTGCTTACATCCCCGGGGCTGTCCATATAGGTCCACATCAGCCAACACCTGCACACCTAGACCCATAACAAGCTACCCATAGTTCCCCCACCTGCACCTCCTCTACAGCACTCATCCTTACTCTGGGTCCTGGTTGGGTTTGAACACACCACTACACGCTGCCCACTCTCCACTTCACGGGACCCATGTCATACATTTTTTCGACCCATAGGTTATCAGGCTATCCCACCCTTGTATTCTGGTTATGTACATACCCCAGCCAGAATGTTCGGCCTATCAACTTCTTTTGGTCTTATGTCAATTTTTGGGGTTTTGGGGTGTCCCGCAAGGGACGCTCCTGTCTGTGTTCCAAGATTAGATTTCACGGGTGCACTGTGTACCCCCCCACGGTTGTATCCTGCCTGTGGTCTTGAAAGCAGTGGACTATTTACATTGTTTGCAGGTTTGTGTGTATGTTTCCCATGTCCGGCTGGGGGGTGTTGGAAGGTCATGCTACGTGTTTCATGTTTCTTGCTTGGGCCCCTCACTTCCATTGGCATAGCCTGTGAACATATGTCATTCTTGTGTACTGTATCCTATCATAGCTGTATATGTGTGTATATCTATGCACACACACACACACACACACACACACACACACACACACACACACACACACACACACACGTATATATACATATATATATATATATATATATATATATATCAATATATACATATATGTATATGTCTGCAAACTATATATATATATATATATATATATATATATATATATATATATGTGTGTGTGTGTGTGTCTGTAAAGCAATGCATACCCCACACAAATGCATTTACACATGCTTACTGGTGTTTATATATGCTTAATCCTGCTTACTAGTCCTTTATTCATTATGATACTGACACTTCACTCCAGTTCACTTTCAATTGTTATTTTGCAGGTTATACAGCGGACAGATGTCGAAATATGTTCATGTACAGATTACTGATGGAAAATGGTATGTGCTGCAGTGGGATTTAAAACGGGAATGTCTGTTCATTAAGTGGATACTCTAACCAATGCACTATTGCTGTGCTGCTTCATTTTCATATATACCCATATACCCATGACTGCTGGTTCCCCAAACACTCACCCCAATGCCTCACTAACACTGCAGTCATCCATTCTCCAGTTGGATTCCTGATATATCCACACCACTACACATTGGCCACTCCCTACTCCTGTAGACCCATCCCATCGGTTGACTAACTCCATGTATCCTCAGAACTGCCAAACTTTTAGTCCACAAACATTGGTGACATGAGCGACCAAAGGACACTATTCGCAATTTTTGGGTTGTCCCACATGGGACACGCATGTCTTTATTTTAAGATTAGACTCTTTACTTCATTACATCCTTACTCCCATTAACATGACACTACAATAAATTAATAAGTATGACTATGTGGTAACGCACATGTTACACATGCGAGCCTAATTATGTACGAGTTTGGTGTATTTCTTTTACAAATAGACCGGTTTAGTAATTGGCGTTGTCATTGCAGGCAGATCACAGGAATGATTCCATGTGTGAGAAAGTCCTCACATTTGATTTTTTTTAGCACAGCACTGACTTTGGACATTGTACATACTTCTGCATTTTAGCAGTTTCGTACCTTCCCTCTTATGCACAACCTATTATTCTATCTACATGTCAAGGTTTGTAAGGGCACATTCATGCTATTTATGTCTGCAAATGGAATGAATGTGTTACAGAGAATGTACTTCTATATATAGCTGTATGCATGTGTACATGCATATATACTTATAACGATCTCAATGACCTCCACGAGGCGGTCCAAGCTAGAACCAGCCCATCCAACCCTGGCATGCCAGGATCCATAATTTCATACCCATAGTTCCTCCACCCCACCCGAGTTCAACATACACGCATACCATCCATTGTCCAGTTCCTACCACAGCCATGACACACCTCCACACATTGCCCTCTCCTGAGCGTTAGGGGCCCTACATGTATGTTGTCCCAATCCATGTATTCTCAGGCTCTCCCACCATTTAGTCCTTGAACATATCTGCCCTTGCTTGTGTAATGGTCAGATGGCCAAACATACTAATAATTTTTGGGTAGTCCCACCAGGGACTACCCTCTGATTGTAAAATAGACTTAGCAGATCAACAATGTTACTCCCACTGGTAATATCCTGCCTGTGATGCGAGTAGCAGTGCTTTGCTCACTCCTGCCCAGCTTGATATGACATACACTGACAGCGCTATATAATACTGGGATTGCTGTTGATTCCCTTCTCATTCCTTTTGTATGCTTTATTGTTATGCCGTTCATTCTTCATAGATATATATATATATATATATATATATATAAATATATATATATAGATATAGATATAGATATATATATATATATATATATTATATAGATATATATATATATCTGTACATACTTATATACATCTCCTATGCTGGGCACTGCTTACACCCACGCAAGCACACTCAGACTTGCTTACTGGTACTTATATATGTTTACTGCTGCTTATTTGTGCTTACACCTGCTTACTAGTGCCTTATTCATTATGACAGTACCACTTTGATTGAATGACATTTAATTAAACATCTCATGTGATACTCTTATGTTGGTTTTACAGCAAAACGACATTCATTCCACATGGAAAATGATATGTGGTATTGTTGGGATCGAACCATGAATGCCTGTTTATTAGGCAAATGCTCTAAACACTGTACTATTGACGTTTACATTGATTTTGCATGTTTTTCTCTATTTGAATGATTTTGATGTGTAAGCTACGCTCGGTGGAGGGCAGCGACGCACAAACACTCTGCGCTTTACTTACACTTTCGATATTGCAGCAATACAAATGTATAATAGGAACATGGGGAATCTAATTGTGAAAGTTCTAGGGACAGAGCTCAACATTCCACTATGTGCTTGTGTGTTTACTACTTCGATTTTATTTCACTGCTCGTGGACACTCTTGTATGCTTAGCATACATTTCAGTATCCACGGACACTGAATTACTGACTTACTATTAGAGGCTGGCTCTAATAGTAAGCATAGTAGGTTGTGCAACTGTCGGGGCATGTTTACGCCTCAGTAGAGCACTTGTACATGCCCCCTGCACTCGCACGCATTTCCTGTGCACATCAAGGGTGCAGCGGTGCACCCTCATACATATTCATATGGCGCTGCTGCACCATCTGTAATGAGGATGCTCGGCGCAAGGCTAAAACCGTCCTTGCACCGAGCTTCTTGAATCACGGGGAACATATTTTCACTATCATTTATCACTGTATCATTAATATGCCAAAATATTTGATGCAACAATTGGCTTAACAGATTTGCCCTTAAAATGTTCAAATCTCCTACTTTTATTAGCTTAAATATTTGTCTCCAAATCTGCTGTATTGTACATACACAAAGCTGCTGTGCTTTTCTATACCTTTACTGATTTGTACAACAACCAAAAATACCTGATTTCTTTAATGTTCCAATTTCTGTATTCTACTTGGCTAATATTTATTTTTATGTAAACATGTCATGACTAAAAAAGGACCCCAGAGATCCCCCTTTGCGCACATTCGTCACATTCAAATAAATACATACATACATACATAAATGAATGAATAAATAAATTTCATCAGTTTTAATTGGTGGCAGAACCCCTACCCCTTCCAGTCCAAAGGAAGACCACCTGCATTGTCCTTACTTATAAACATCTGTGGGTCAGCATATCTCAGGAGAATGCACAACTAACCTGTAAATATAATTTCATTCAAATACTTTTAACAAGCTAGTATTTGGACAAGTCAAATGTCATAGAAGGATAAAACTTTGACAATGACCTAGGTGACCATTGTTTGATTAGTGAGATTGACTCCTGCTACACCTTGTATGGGAGGCATGACATGCTTACAATGAATAAAAGTGTGATGTAGAACCACTTTATGACATGGACCTTTGCTTGAGGTCATTCCTGGGTTGACTGTGGGGGTCATTAATCCATGAGTGCAAAAGCTCTCATTAGCAGGTGCTGCTTAAGAATGCATTGTGATTGCTGTGGTGATGCTGGTCACAATAACAGTCCTTAAAGATAAACACCTTTCATTGCTGCCTGTTTGATCTCCATGTTACATACTGCAGTTATCCCAGTGATGCAGATCAAATACGGAGTGGCACCAGACACAGGACAGAAAAGATACCAAAATCCCAAAGCAAATTGTATTACTACTAGTTATAGGTGTGAGAGACAAATCGAAATTTCACCTTATCTAAGCTAATGAAATGTACTAAACCAAAGTTGTATTCGTGAGCTAGATAAATTATCACATTTAATATGTATACCCATACTGTTGCCGAAACCTACTTTATATACACAGCACTGCAACTTGACATTCATGGCATTCTCTCAGTCATACTTATAAATAAAAACACTCAGTATCCAGTTTTGAATTTTACAATCGTACTGGCTATATCATAGAACTGTGTGACATACATGCATCATTCCCTCTTACTGCTTCTGTTTCTACTGAAAACCTTCTCAGTGGTTGTTTGTTTTATATTCCATTCCCACTGTATGGGGAAATTAAATACTGTATCCTGATAGACTGAATTTATAAAAGGATGTTCATGGGAATGTTTTTCAGTTATACAAATGTATTTACTGTGCTCATTATACAAGTTAATCTATTTTTCAAGAATGAATATTTCAATCACTCTCTCAAGGACCAGACCATTTTACGGAGGGACAACTCAAAGACATCTTTTTCAATCAACTCTTCTCTTTGAATGACTTGATCTAATATTAGAGATAACACCATCAATGTTGGAGAGAAACAGTTCTACCATAGCCCTGATGTTGCAAGAATGCAGATGGTATAGCTAAGCCAGAATATGTGAGGGTGTTGCTATTGCTCATGTGTACAGGTTGATGGGGGTGGTTGCCCAAATACAATGATTAAAAAGTTGGCCTCCTCGTTGTAGTCTGCCATGGGAAATTATCAGTAAAATGCATGAGTTAAAGTAAATTTGTGGCTATTTCACAGCAAATTGGCTCTTATCTAGATTTCTCCTTAAAAGGTAGAGGAAACCTTTCTGCCAAGAGGACAGCTGCTCATCTGCAGTGTCACCCCAAGTGCATTGCCCTGTTAAAAAATAAAAAAAAAACAGAAAAAAAGCACCAGACCCTTTGTCACTGCAAACCTATCTTTGCAGCTTATGTGGAAAGTGTTACATACCTGAACAACTCACTCGTCCATTCCAACTGGGTTAATCTACTCTGCTCACCCTCACTACACTCAGGCTCACTCTCCTCCCCTACTCCACTCACATTCCCACCCACCTCTACTTTTTTTTACATTTATACTCTCCAAGCCACTCCTTCTCTCCCCCTAGCCAATTATCTGTTCCTATCAATCAACCTCTCATTCTACTATCTCCATTCCCACCTCCTCCCCCCCATTGTCCCATAACTTGATTCCCCTCTACCTTGATTCAGGTGCCTTACCACTTTCTCATTCTCACTAACCTAACCTCATATTAGCAACCTCCCTTATCCCCAGTTTCCCTCACGAAAATCAATTACTACCATCATAGGTTCATAGGTTCATAGGTAGATACTAGGCTATCTGCCCTAGGGCATTTATAAGCCTAGCCAGAGTGTATTTGGCTTCCGCCTCCCTATTAGATTATCCTACTGTGCCTCTGTAAATTAGGTCACAGAAGGTACCCTTTTAAGATTAGTTTACTGTGCCTCTGTCTAGCAGGGACATAGGAGAGATCCCAGGGGTGAATTTGCGATTTCCCATCCATGCGTCCAAATTTTGCTTGAAGAGGTTCAGTGAGAGGCTTTAAACACTTCTCTTCTTTCTTAAACACCTCTTATCTCTCATGTTCCATCTTTACATTTCTGCTTCACTCCTCTTCTTCCTTTCGCTATCAACCTCACACCACATTCCACTCTACTGTCAAGCACCATCTCCTACTCTCCCCATCACTCAAATAGCCAGCTCCCTGTCTGACTTACAACTTATCTCCCCATCCCTCTTTCATAGCACACCTTCACACCTTTTCAATATTTATATATTTACAAACCCCTCCCATACCTCACCTCTTAGATCAGGATGTACCACTACATTAAACTTCCTCACATGTATTTATAGATTCCTGAATACACTTCTCAAGGAGGGGGACATCCACTTCAACCTAGGACTACCTGCCCATACCGCCCTCAAATGCACTTCTCATATATCTAGCCCCAAATTCCCCTCAACCCTCCCTCTCGTAAATCATTACATATCTTCTCCTTAAATATCTAAAGCCTAGTAAACAAAATTATAGAATTGCATTCCTGGATTGCTAAAATTTTCCCCCACATCTTAGCTCTGTCTGAAACCTGGTCAAAACCCCATGTCGCAAGCAAAGAAATCTTACCTCCAGGCTATAACATCTTCTGCTCAGATAGAAGCAATAGGAGGGTTGAAGGTGTTGTCAGCCTCTACTCTTAACTCCTCAATCTCTCCCCACTCAATTTCTTTACATAGCCTTGAGCCTGCTGAACTTCTCATCGTAAATTGTCACCTAAGCCCACATAAAAAAATGCCATAACCTCCATCTACATACCTACCAAGAATAATATTCCTTTCCTTGAGAACATTCTATCCTGGCTTGCTCAAAATGTTCCATTTGAAACCATCATCCTTGGTGATGTCAACATTGATTGGACTAATGTCTTAACTACATCCCCTAGTTCTAGTCTCAACCTTCATGGCTTCTATCAACTCATATCATCCTCTACTCGGCCTAACAAAAAATCCACTCCTGGACCTATCCTAGACTGAATTCTTGCCCCAGTCTCTATCATAGCCCCGGCACATTCCCTACCTCTCTTAGTGACCACTCCACTACCTATATCCATAGATTCTCCAAACATACTCCCAAAGACCACTTTTACAGTGATTGTTACAAACTCACCCATTTCAATCCAGATACCTTTAATTCCAAACTGTCAAATATAAAATGGTCCTTCCTTCAACAACTCCCTCATAACGAGGCTGTGACAACTTTCAATAAGATATTCCTAGACATATTTAACTCTATGGCACCCATCAGAAAATTCAGAATAAAATCTAACTTTGCCCCATGGCTCACAAAACATACCTGCTCCATAATGTATCAAAGAGACAGTGTCTGAAAATCCTGGGTTAAAAATAAGTCCACTACTCTACTTCTAAGATACAAAGGGCTTAGGAACCAAAAAAACATGTTAACAATGATAAGAATTTTTTTTTCAGTTCCAACTAAGGGAGCCCACATAAAAATCTCAAATAATTCTGGTCTTCCATTAATCATCTTTTTTATCCTAACAATCCTTCAACTTCCACCCCTTTCCTACATCTTACAGCTACTGAAAATGCCACTCTCCCTAACAGCTCTCCTTAACAGCTACTTCATTGAAACAATCAAAAAACTTACACAAAATGCTAATACTTCTTCCTCCTCTCCTTCACCCCCCAAAAATAACATCTTTTAATACCCTCTCTTTCAAACCTGTTCCCATCTCTCTCATCAAATCTCTCCTTTTCAAACAGAAACCCTCTTCTCCCTCTGCTTATAAACTACCTTCCTATTTTTTTTAAATTAGCTGCAGAATCTATCAACTACCTTATCTCTATACTTATAAATCATTCCATTACAGAAGCCTGTGTCCCAGCTGTATGGAAATCCTTCTACAAAATCCCTCTTCACAAGGGCAGAAACTCCACCGATCCTTCTATTTACATGCCCATCGCCTTCCTGTCCCCCATCTCTAAAATTCTGAAAAAGTGTATCCATACCAAATTACTCAAACATCTGCTTGATTATAACCTACTAACTTCCACCCAACATGGCTTTAGACTGCACCACAGCATCTCCACTGCATTACTTTCCTTCACCCAAACAGTAACAGAGGCCCAGGACATGTTAGTCTTCTGCTTATTACTAGATCTCTCTAAGGCCTTTGACACAATCTCTCACTGTAAACTCCTAACTAAACTCTCCACCCTCTATCTATCTGGGTCCTCCATAAACTAGTTTTCAAGCTACCTCTCCAATAGGCAATAATCCATTTGCTGGCAAACTGTATTCTCCCCTTTCTTTCCAGTCAGCACAGGTGTTCCACAAGGATCTATCTTAGGCACCCTCTTGTTCAACATTTTTAGTAATAATTTTCATTCTGTCTGTAACCACTCACACTCCTACAATATGCAAATGATTTTACACTAATCTGCACTGCCCACAGCATCATGATCTCTTAGCTCTGACTCAACACACCTGTTCTTCTGTCAAACACGGCTCTCTGACAATCAACTTGCACTTAACCCCAAAAAAACTAAACTCCTTCTCTTCACTCCTAAATCACTGGCACATCTCAGATCCTTCTTTTCCATCACATCTCTCAACAATACCATCATTAAGCCCGAACCATATACCAAATTACCTGGCGTCATTATTGACAATGAACTAAAATATGATACAACATCCATCATTGTACAAAAGAAACACCAGAAATTAGGTCTACTCTATCGTAATCACCTTCTTCCAAACTCTCCCTAGCTCAGATGCTTCTACTACCCTGTCTACTGTACGCAACCCCTATCCTCACTAACATTCAATCTACACTACTATCCAAACTTGAACAAGCATACAATACAAACTCCAGATTTGTCACTAAACTCACTTACAAGTCTCATCACTGTCTTGGCCTTAAGGCACTTCAAAGGCCTGAATTCACTAACTAATTACTACTTCAACAATTACATATTACCCACTCTATCCTAAATCCCTTTTCCTGCCCTTTTATCTCTAACCTTGTATCCTATTACAGCCCATGTCAACAACTTCATACAGTCAACAAACTCCTCCATGATATCTACAAACCCAACAAAAATATTGGTAAGTCCCTTTATAAATACCTATAGCTCATGCCTGGAACTCGTTTCCCCTCAATATAAGAAGTATCTCCCAAAGGCATCTATTTAAATGTGAACCTAAACACTACCTACAAATGACCTGGTCATTGCGCATGTCAAACCCCCACATGATAACTATTTCCAGTTACATATCTTTTACTCCTTCTTTGTCTATCTCCACCTTTTTATCCTCTTCTCTCTGTCTTGCAATCTTACCCCAACACAACTGTATTCAAAAACTCAACTTTAATTGTCAACCCCATGTCTCTTTTGTCAAATACCGTGAACATACAATTGTAACAATATGTTTTCACTTTTTTTATTGTTGCCATTTTTTTATATTTATGTTCTATTTCCAGAATGTAACAATGTGATTTATTACTATTTTATCTCATGTCATATGTTTTACAGTTGACCACTTTTTTCATGTTGTTATACTTTAAATGCTTGTAAATTATCTGGAGCTTTTCTCCTTGGGTCTCCACTGAAAATGAGCCTCTGACTCAGTTTGACTAACCCAGTTAACAAATGTCAAATAAATAAATAAAAAAAATAAAATCAAGTGGCAGCCAAGCTCATACTTTCTGTCTCATAACTATATGAAACATTCCACATCAATAAAAAAATTAATTTGTCTTGAAAGATATTTTCTGCATGATGTTTTAAGTTCTTAAGTTGTATTAATTCAAACACAACCTCTTGGAAATGGTAATTTTATCTTTTTTTTGTAAGATGGTAAAACACAGAAAGACAAACAACAACGACAAGATGGTAAAACACAAATGGTTGCCCCATGTCTCTTTCATTCATAGTTCCTCAGACATCACTTGCTTGCTGTTACTAGGTGGACCTGCTATAATTGTTTAAATGCTTGGTGCACTATATTGGGGAGTTTGCCATTTCTCCAATGATTCACAACTATGGAGTTTGTTTGCATGTATTTTTGGAGGTGATGGAGGCTTGTCTCCATATAAAAAAATGTTGTCAATGTATCCCTGGATTTCCTGTTTTAGCCAAGTCATTTTTGAGCTGGTGTATATCAAGATCTCATAGCTGAAATTAGGCAAATACATTATTTTCCATTTCTTTTCAATCTCTCTTTCTGTCTCTCATGCTCACGCTCTGTCTTTTTTTCTGCAGGTACTGAACAGTCTGGAGATAATTATATTATGCAGTTGCTAGTGTGGTGGTACAACACCCCACATGGGGTATGTAGGAGAGCTTGGCCTCTGCATAAAACATTAATTTCTGATAACTATCACATCCACAATCTTCTGACTACAGTTTTTTGCAATCAGAACCAAATAATGGCAGATTAATTCATTACTGGTAATCCACAGGAAAAATAAAATTAGTTGTAGAGAAAATAAAATGTTGCACCACACAATAGGGAATGATGAATGTTTCTCATTTCAAGCTAAGGAAATGGATACAACAGTAAGACTTTTATTAGATTAAAATTGCATTCAAAGAATAATACCAGCAGAAACTGCTCATGAAAATGCAGAAAAAAATAAAGTGCAATGATCTTTACCACTGACAAAAATACATTGTAATTGTGTAAATGGCAAATTACTTCAGCAAACCTTCAGTAAAGTACCTTGGAATATATACGCAAAAATATATTTTTGGTAATATGCCATATGGCCATATGGCTGTCACTATCTTTAATCATGTCGATAGTGATTAATCTTTATGTGTAAAACACATGGATTCAGTTTGTTGAAACTTTGCTTTTCTTATGCTTTTATATTTTGCATCTAAACAAACAGAAGAAAAGATGGCTATAAACCTTGAAAGCTCATTCTTTTTAAGCTTTGAAACAAAACCACCTCAAACTGGTGAATTGGTACCCATATCAAAAAAAAAAAAAGAACATGCCTTCAGTAAAGACCATTAAATTATTTATATCATAAATACAGGATTCACTTTTAACAGAGTGCATTAATTCAATGAATTAGAAAATGATCCTAGCTCTGTTAGGTCTGGTGTTGCAGCTGTGAGAGTATGTCTGTTTATTTTTGCTGTTGACCACAAAAATCAGATGCCAGTCCCTGTTAAATCAATGAGTGTTTTTTTTACTTATATTTTCCTATTCCTTATAAGAAAATAGGCATTCTAGTCTTGTCCTCCTTTCACAAAAGTTAATCAGTGGAATTAGACAACTTCAACAATTCATACTGGGCATATATTGCAGAATGGGTAAAGCATTTATGAAAGGCAATGCACCAATATGAAAACTGTTTTCTCAACAATTGACTGTATTTCAATTTATTTAATTGACAGGTGATTGTATACTTTAGCCTAGCAGTTCTTAATCTGTTTTAAAGGAGAGAATCACTGACAAAAAAAAAAGCTGAGACCAAGAAAGATTGTCCAGTCATTGACTATGCTGTTCTCATTAGTGTGCTAATATGCATGAGCCAAGAAACTAATTCCTCTAGCGAATTAGTTCCACATGGTGCCGAGCACACTGAAATACTGAAATGCTTGAGTTGCCCTTGTTCATCTAAAATATAATTGTATTTCTTTCAGACAAGCTATCTGGATCAAATTGCAGACATGACATCCTGTGTAATCAGTGAACTATGTTTTCTTAGGAATTTCTTAAAGACCTCTCTTTTACCTTGCCACTTTTTCCTTTTATTGGTACTTTTCAAAGTGTTTTATTAAAGCTGAGTTCTTAGTATAAAACACGTTATGTCTAAAACAGAATATAAATAGAATATGATCTCCCAATTTCTTTACAATTAAAGCCCAGCATGTCATACCTCCAGTCTCCACAGGTTCATATACTTTGCAAATCGCTGTCAGCCTTGTTTTGATGGTACAGTTCTCAGCAGTTTATTGAACAGACTGACAATCTAAGAAACAATGCTTTGGGTATGTCTGTTTATATCTTTCAGTGTATTTCTTGTCCTGTTTTAGATACTTATACTGATAGTCTGTACCACTACCACAAATATAGAAGCTTGCTTTGCCCTGTATGTAAATGAGTAACCCTGCTAAGTACTGTAGTATAGTCTGATAATATTCTAAGTGTCCACATCAATTGGCCTAGCATTATGCAATACTATTCATGCACAATGTATTCATATTTGTTTATCTTAATGTTGTGTTTTTCCTTGTACTCATACTGTGTGTTTCTATAGTAAAGCATCACTCATTTTTTTTTTTTTTTTTATAATGGGTCTTCCACTCAAATCATTCTTTTCCTATCAGCAAAGGACACTAGAAAGGTTGTGAAGAGATGCATACAGCCTGATAAGCAACATTGTTGGGAAAACACATGTAAGCTGGTCTTTGTAGAGAACAGATTGATTTCTTATGGTTTCATCCTACACTTTTCTATTATGCATATGTACAAAAGTAATGCAGTTTGTTTGAAACTAGGATATCAGGGTTTGGAACAATATCATAGACTTTTGTAAGCTATTCAGATATAAGGTGGTGAACCTCTTAAATTCAAGCAATCTGAATCACTGTCCCTCCCATTTTAAATCACATTGTTCTTGCAAAAAAAAAATTCAGTTTACACCCATTTTAGTAAAAGTATATCAATATGCCTTACTTGGAGAAATTAGACAGTGATATGGCATTAAGTTAAAAACAAAACAGACAAGCAAACTGGATAGCACTGTTTAACCATCATACAAGTGAGTGGTGTACTGTTTTTTAAATGAAAAAGTGGTGTTCAATCCTTATTATTATACTCTATGATGCTAAGTTTTGTACTGAATGGACCTATTTGTAGTTTTGTTTATTTATTTTTTAGTCTACATCTTTGTCTTGAGACATAGTGATACTATACCCTTCTAAAATGAAACACTTAAAACTACAGAAAAATAACAAAACAAGCCTCCGGGGCGCTAGAACAAAACTGCAATGGGTATAATGAAGCTGCCACAAGTTTATTACATGCTTTTGTTTGAAACTAAGTTCAAACTTCATCAGACAATTGCAAAATGAAAAAAAACATAGCTTAATACTATATCCTGAAGATCACATGATGCTTCCCTTGCAATCAAGAGGAGGATGCTGAATAATTAATTAGTCACATCATGGATCCCTGCCCATCAGCATTCATTCAAAGAACCCTGAATGAGTGCATTAAAAACCTATGTTTTACCAATGAATACTACATAAATAGCAGTGTTTAATAACTGAATACAATGAAATATCGCACTATAAACAATACATAATACAGCATTTATCATTAATTATTTTAAAAACATAATTAAACTTTAAATTCATGAAATATAATCAAAACGATATATCTCTATTTTATATGCTAACCTACACACCCAGTTAAAATATCCAACCATATCATGAACTTGGAAAATATGTTGAAATAAAATATATTTCAAATTTAAAATGTTTAAAATTAATTAAATAATTCATCATCACTGTTCACTAATTCTTGCACTGTGGGGGATTTTACACTCTGTATTACACTAAATTCAATACTTCTGGAGCTGTTTTGATGTTTTTAATATTTTTGAATAATACTTTCAAATTTACCTTGCCAAGCTTTTAAGTTTCAGCAAACACTTGATTCAACAGGAGTCATTCAGATCAGGATGTTTGTATGCATTTAATTTAATTTGCCAGAATAACTCCAGTTCTTCCAACTTCAAACCCTCAGGTCTCCCTCTAATATCATGTGACACATAATCTATCACTAGATATTTAAATGTATGGTCCGTCTCTGTCGAAATGTGTTTTGCTAAAGCATTGTCCAACTTCCCTTTACTGATAGCATACTGGTGGTCATAGATGTGTTCACAAAATCTATGTTCTGTTTTGCCTATATAGTAGGCAGGGCATAGTTGGCATTTGGCAAGGTAACCAACTAACTTGGAATTACAGTTAAATTTATTTCTAAATTCTATACAGTGTGTCGTTAATGTTCAAAGATGTTGTCACTTCTATGTACTTGCAAAATCTACAAGTTTCATATTTAAACATTCCCAGATGGCTTTATTTTCTAATGATCTTAGACTCCAGCAATTTTTTCAAATTAGGGCCCCCTTTTAAAGCTTGTCTATATCCCTTGGATTAACTCTGATTTAGATGGAGCTGATCATGGAACCTAATGACATCCTAGTGGTCTTAGCTACCCCATCAGCCTGTGGGGTTTACTTGTGGGGCTTACCCTATTTCTTGCCCCTCCTAATGTGCCCTTTGGGGATGCATCCAAGGGTCAGGCATGCCATGGGGGCATACAGCATGATGGTTATGCCTATGTCTCCCTCCCTTGCCACACTCCCTTGCCACTCTTGCCTGAGCTACTAATGTAACCTGGGTCAGCTAGGACATAGTAAGGGTTTTATTGTTCTATGCCACCACAGAGGCACCTATGAGGTTTTGTGGTACAGTAGCCTGGATGCAAAATCAGTAGGTTTAAGCCATTGATCATACATGGCAATAATAATTGTTTTTGGCAGATGAGGCATTCTTGAAAAGAGCCAATTTTATGCTGCGAGCATTAATGTATATGATTGATATGCCATTTCTACTTTGAATTATTTCATATTGATAAAGTGAATACAGTGGCTAGGTTGTAGGATTTCTGACTCAGCAACGGGGTTCATTCTTTAGTCCTGACAACAAGTGGTTGTCTCTGTAGACTTTTGCATACTCTCACTGTGTCTGCCATGTACCTGGTCTCTTCCTTAAAATATGCTGACTTACTGTCTACACTAAATTGTTTAGATAGTTGTAAATATATGTTACATTTATTCTGGCTTTTACACACTTATATAAGCACAGATCTATAACAAATATGAGTCATTATTTGTTACAGTCACAAATCTTTTCCTGTTTATGTGGCCACCAAGAATGTATATGCTGACTATTAATTCTTATTCCGTGACCAGCCTAATATCTAGCATCCAGAGCATAACTCTCAAACTGTCCACATTTTATTATTTGTATTTTTTATCTGTTTTTCATAAAATTGTGGCTTTCTGCTAAATCACTGGCAAATCATTAAGGGGTGAAGTCCAAAAATAATGACAATCATTTGAGTTTCACCATTCATACCCTTCAGAAAATTTTTACTAATGCAAAACCTGTTGGTCTATCTACTTTCTATGTTTTTTAAGAGCAATATTTAAAAAGTGCACCTATTTTTGGGCCTTTTTCCCCACATTACTTACTTCTTTGTTCAGATTTATTGCTCTAACAGATTGAGTGGTATGATCCAGAGGCAGTGTAGCAACAATTTACTGACACTTCACTATTATTACCTGCCACAAATCCATCTGAGAGAGATACATAGATGAACTGTACACACATCTCTTGCACCTTGTAAATAAACCTAAAGCTTCATATACTAAGGCAGTCAAATAAAAAGCCCATCAAAGTCCTCCAACACAAATTATATGGCATGTCAGCCACATGCATCGACTCATTCTCACATACGCCTTCGACTCCATTAGATACCCCAACATCCATGCCTTTTACCAGAACATATTGCTATAAAGAAATGTCTAGTTAAAAAAGGTATTCCCATTAAACAGACAGACCATAGAGCTAAAATGAATAATAACAATAACACATTACATTTCTAATTTTTAGTGAATGCCTTGTTAGGCAAACAGACAATATCCTCATCAGACTGGCAAAGGACAGGGTGACTGATAGCTGTCTCTTGGGTACAAGAATAAGGGATCTCACCAGAGACTTCGCAGACCTGAAACAATCAAAATGTGAGCATGACCTTATTGTTGCTCATGCTAAGAAGAGAAAATCCATAATTTTGAATATTATTGTGCCATCATTTGGAATGATGTCTAAATATAAATAAACTATCAAAGATTTCAACAACTCACTACATTACCAAATATATCTCTAGTGAGAGTCAGTTTGTGACTGGAAAAGTCTGATATACCAGCCTGCTTCATCAGGGATAGGATGCCCCCATCCTTCAAAGGTTTCACATACTGGCAACAAAAAAAGGTTCCTCCTCTATAATGCTTTTTTATGATAAATTAAATTGATAGACTTTCCATCCTGACAAATTGCAATTTTTCCAGGGAGTCAAGGTGGCTCTTCTCTGCACAAGATGCCTCAGAGACAAAATATCTGACTTAGAAATATTCCTTTATCTTGATGATGCAGAGACAAACTATCTGACTGCATATTGAAACCATCTATTCCAAGGTTCATAACCTGTCACTCATTTAGGACCAATAGTAATGGCTAGGGATATCCTTATTTATTAAAAACTGCATACCTATGTCTCACACCCCAAATAACTGCAAACTTGATTTAGCACAGGTCCAAATTACTGCAACAAATTACATTTTTACTTTTTTGGTAATTACAGGCCACCTCTATGTCTCCTGAGGATCATGCCAAATACTATAAACATGCTTCCCAACCAAGAAGTCAAGCCAAGCACTTTTTTGTTAGAACATTTTAATTACTCAACTATCAACTGGTCCTGCTATACATGTAACAATTCTTATGTTTGTTATGTCCAGATAAATCTCAACAGCAAATACTCTATATTTGTGGACCGACTAGTTACTCTTCATAGGGAAGGTGCAACTCCCCCCTCCGACCTAATATTATCTAATCCCCTCCATAGTTCTCAACTGTCCTTTATTTTATAGACTGTCATTCATTTGCCACATATTCTTGTGGGCTATTCTTTATAAAATTTGTAGTTTTCTGGAAGATCATTGAGAGCTGCAGTCACTACATAATGACAGACATTTGAGTTTCATATTTCATATCTGTCAGTAAATGTATGGTGCTACAACAGCTATTATAGCAACTTATCAAAGACAAATATTGAAACTCTGTCCCTTATTTTGAGCTTTTATCCCTTGTTCCTTTTTGATTTTACTCTTGGCTTTGGTGCTATGATGTTGAGAGGTATGCTCTCCTTAACTCTGTTCATCCCCACAGGTGTACCTCTCCGTAGTTACCTCAGCCTATTTAGCCACCACTTCCAGTCTCATGACCAGTCTTCCAAGTCCCAGTAATGCAACCACATTCTCAGAAAGAAAACATAGATGGTCCAGTACCACCCAGTTACTGAACATTGGCCTTACATCCCTATGCAAGGAATTTTATGATCCATTAAAATCACTGTGTAGAGAAAACTGCTGCATTCTATTATAAGTAAAACAGCCAGTACATCAGACACAAATATTATACAATAACAGAATCAATAAATTATATAATGAGAAGGATAACCTTTTAGTTTTGTATAAATCTGGGCTTTTCCATCTCATAAACCAAAACTTAACAAAATTTCTAAGAAGCTCAAGAATGCTTTAGGAATCATCAAGATTGCCTAAATGCACAAGATAATTAAAAAAAACATAAAACAACTATAAGGCCTGTTTTAGCATTGCACATGAACCCTGCAATAATATACTAATATGCCATGAACGTATCTACTCTTACCAGTCCGGAATGTGCAGCTAATCTAGTTCTCCTATTACTATCTCTGGCTACCATTTCCCCTCCTCCCATCCAAAATATCAGTACTGTTCAAGTCTCATCTGTCCTTGTAAAACAAGAACAGCAATGAAATAACAGCTTGCCATTGAAATGTTGGCACCTGTAACACTGAGTGCCAACAAGCCACAAAAAATGAACCTTGAAGATCACGCATCTTCACCACCCCCGTGAACTTATATATATATATATATATATATATATATATATATATATATATATATATATATATATATATATATATAATATCAACATATTTATTTATTTATTTATTATATTTTTATTTTCCATTTGTTAACCGGGTTAGTCCAGCTGAGCATTAGCTTGTTTTCAGTGGAGACCCGAGGAGAAAAGCTCCCCAATCAGTATTAACATTTTATATAAAGTCAGCAAGAAAATTGCAGTGGCAGGTAAAACAATTAGAGAAATAACATTTTACAATAAAATTTTACAGAAAACACTTGGGTACAAATATTAGAGATCAAACTGCAATAAGCATTTACAACAAATCATACAGAAAAGCAGTAGAGTACAATGTCAGAATTCTTACAACAGAAACTTAGGTACAATGTAGGGAAAACAGTGTTCATTATTTCTAAGTAGTGACATACAGTAAAGGTACAGATGGAGTAGTAAGGTAATGTAGAGGTTAAGCAATGAGACGGAGAGGTAGATGAATATTAAGACAGACAGTGGAAGAGAAAGGAGGGATGAGAGACAAGCTAGGGTTAGGTAGTTACCAGGAGGATGACTACAATGGCAGGACCATTTATTTATTAGATATTCCCAAGTGGTTAGTTTTAATGTTTTGTTTGGTTAAGGGACCTAATATCTAGGGGTAGTTGGTTTCAAGTTGTAGCAGGGTTATAGTTATAAAGTAAACACCCTGATTTGGTTTTGGGTTTACAGATCTGTAGGAAGTCTTGGTCTGAGTTAAATAATGTCCTGGTTGGGAAATATTTAGTTATAATTGACTGAAGGCTAGGGCAGAACGATGGTAGATAGAGGATGGAGTGGAGAATTAACAGTTGCTGTAGTAGCAGCAAATGAGGGAATTCAAGCCACTGCAACTGTTTAAGAGATAGGCAACGGTGTGATTTGTAGGCTTGGTTTGCAGCAAATCTGGCAAATTTATTATATGTAGTTTCAAGTCTGATTATGAGTGTGGTGCTAAGATTTGTGCATCTATCAACACTGAGATTGCTGTACGTCAGAGAAAAGGGATTATTTTTAAAAATAGTCATCTTGGACTTAAAATATATGTCTATTTTTCTGTTCTTCAGTCTCCGTGTTTCAAGAAATCAATCTAGCAGGTCCGAACATTTCAAATGGTTACACAAAAAGCACCTACATAAGGTTGAGCTGCATATCTATCTGTTTATTAGTAACCTTAGAGCATCTCCAAAACTGTCCTAAATATCAGCAGTGAATGATTCTGCACAGAATATGCACCTGAAGAATGCAGAAACAACAAGAGTCATTCCCTACCAATAAGAATGTCTCTCCTCATTGACCTAGGTAACTGATAGTCATTCCCTACCAATAAGAATGTCTCTCCTCATTGACCTAGGTAACTGATAGTCATTCCCTACCAATAAGAATGTCTCTCCTCATTGACCTAGGTAACTGATAGTCATTCCCTACCAATAAGAATGTCTCTCCTCATTGACCTAGGTAACTGATAGTCATTCCCTACCAATAAGAATGTCTCTCCTCATTGACCTAGGTAACTGATAGTCATTCCCTACCAATAAGAATGTCTCTCCTCATTGACCTAGGTAACTGATAGTCATTCCTACCAATAAGAATGTCTCTCCTCATTGACCTAGGTAACTGATAGTCATTCCCTACCAATAAGAATGTCTCTCCTCATTGACCTATGTAACTGTTGGGTTTGCAGTCTCATTACCTTTATCTGTAAAGCCATAGAATCTATTATCATAGAACTAATCAGTAAGGACACACAGCATCTGCAGACTCTAGACCATTCACAGTTCCAGTTTGTCAAAAGTAGTGTATCCCTTATTAATCTTGTTAGCTTCTTTGAAAGTCATGAAAATCCTGTTTCATGAGCTTTCCCATCCACATTGATTATATGGACTTAGCCATAGCATTTCATAGCATTCCTCACTTTGGTATCTTTAAATACTAACTAATCAATAAGCCTTTTATGGTTCACTGGATTCCTAAGTGGATATTCAATTGGATACACTAAATCTGAACAAATGCTGCAGTCACTAAAAACAAATGCAACTAGAGGCATTCTTAAAGGTTCTGTCCTGGGCCCCCTCTTCTTTGTAATCTGTTTCGGTGAAGAACAGCCAAATGCTAATAACTTTTGACAAACTGAATTTGCAGTAATTGCAGGCAAGGAACTCCCTCCCAGAGCCATTAATACTCCATCCTGAATTTGATGACACTAATAACTGGTGTTCAAATTATGGCCTCACAATGAACACAAACAAATGTCATATACTCACCTTTGGTAAAACTAGAACTCTTACCTAGTATCAAATCAAGACTGATACTGTGATCAGGGAATTAAGAACTTAAACAGACAAACAGCTGTCATTACAGCTGCATAATTTCAGTATTTCCAGAAAACATTCTACTTCTCTCATCTCATCTATTTTGATTACCTGTATGGTCCCCTATCCATCTTAACTCCCCTTTACTCTGCACTTATTCACCCCATTATAGAATGATATGCTCTATGTTACATTTCTAACTCAGAACATCTCTCCCAGCTTAAAATTATCCAGTGTGTTATAACCAAAGGAAAGTGTTTAAAATAACTGCTCTTATTTCAATAGATTAAAAGCTGTGCATTTATATTTCATGGCCCAAAGACCCTGTGATGTGATCTGTAACTTAACTGCTGAGCTACATCAAATCATTACAACCTTCTTTTCATTAAAGAGATAAAGTACTTAGTTAAAAATAAAAACTTCTCAACTAATATCTATTCCAAAAACCTACTCCTGACAAATAGATTTGATAAATTCACCAACCAGACCTGCCTTTGCTTATGGTACAGGTTTCTTCTACATATTAGACAGCGAAGATTGTAGCAAAACCCAAACATATTAGATGTGTGGAAAGGATCCTGTAAATTCATTCCAGGAGTTACAGGCTACAACCTTATATTTATGCCAAGCAAAATGTTATCACATCTCAGTCCTACTTATTCTTGTTCGACTTTACTTTTTCCTCCATTTTGTCCACCATTTCCCTTTCCTCCTATTTCTCCCCTTTTCACACTTTCACTGATGTCTACACTTTCTTTTCATTAAGAATAATCCAAAATAAAAATATTCTGTCTATATCTCCAGAATTAACTCTACCTCCTACAGTTAGCTCAAACATTATGGCTATGAGTGTTTAATAAGCTGTTTCCTACAGTCCAGGGTTTCATTCTCTCAGCCTTGATTTACAAACTGTGAGACTCTGAACAAGTCACTTAAGCAGACAATGTCCTGAAACAATTAGGAAATCCAGTTGTTCTCCTCAGTGGTGTCTTGGATTTTTTGTTGAGTAATTACCATTTGCTCACCTTTATGGGCTTGTCTATGGCATAATTGACTTAGTATGTAATAGCTTAATACACTGTTAGCTTATTCTAGATTTATGAAACTGTAATCCTGGATCAGACACTAGTTTACCACTGCATGCACACACACACACACACACACACACACACACACACACACACACACACACACACACACACACACACACACACACACACACACACACACACACACACATATATATATATATATATATATATATATATATATATATATATATATATATATATATATATATATATATATATATATATACACATACACACCAAAGAGTTTAGAAAATGACCAGTTTACATATCACACATTTTTGGGATATGGCAGGAAACCAGAGCACCCAAGAAAATCCCATGCAGAGATAGGAAGGACATGCAACTGAAACTAATACTTATGTTTTACTACTATTTAAAAGCACTAAAGAAATTCAGTTCCTGACAATAGAATGCATTAATCAAGCATACTGATTCCATGTACTATTTCTTTATTTAGTTTGCAAAGTTAATTTTGTAATTGAGTACAGTGGTTTTAATATAAACCTGTTACAGTCTTCACATAGCTTATTTTTTACTTTTTTTCAACTGGTTCAGATAAACAGCATTGCAGGATTACCTTCTATGAGCATGAAGAGCTACTATAAAAGTGAGGGTTATGTCTACAGGTAAAACTTAAAACTCGGAGCTTCGATATGCTAAGGAATTGCTTCCATTTCTAAAAAGTGCTTCACTATCAGTTACTAAGTGTCTTCAAATTGTGTTTACATACTGAAACCAGAAAGTTTTCAGCAAATAAAGCTTATCTAACTAAATGACAATCCCCGGGATTCATGAAGCTTGCACCAGGTGCAGGCGTAGCGTCAGCGTTTTAACACCAAATATGGCCACTGAGCAATTCAGGTACGAGCTGTTTCCACATGCACTACTGCGTCCGCTACTACCGCACAACTCCTGAGCCATGTATGCTAATTACTCCATGTGCAGCAGTGTAGCATGCAAATGTATGTAGTGATACAGGAAGTGGTGCAGGCATCGTGTAAGCATGCAGAAATGTAAACCGTAGAAAACGGTTTACATTTTTGCAAACATAAAATCGGAGCCATGACAGCCGACCAAACACATGTATTATAATGTTAATATATGCCATTGGCTAAATATATAGCCAATATATAGCCATTGGCATAAAAAAATGTACAAAATATAAAATTAACATTTAATATATATAGTCACACTATTGTGACGTGGGGCAGTGGTGCACAAAGGTGATTGCAAGGAATATATAAAAAATATAGACTAAAACCGCAATGAAACAAATATCACGATTTCCCCATAATAGTCAATGGCAGGCATGTTACACCATACTCTCATGGCGCAAGGGTTGCTAAGGGGCAGTGACAGTGTTATGCACAGTAGCTAGGAATTAGTAGGCAATGCCATGCAAATGAGAGGAGAAATAGTAAATCGCAGGTTCCCCACTGGTGTAAGGATGCACCTCACAGTGTAGTGTTATAACACCGAGGTGATCCCTTGAGATAAAGATGACATTAAGAGAGGGGTGTGTCGCCATTGCTGTAAGCACATTGGAGCATTGCTAAACTGGTCTGGCCCTAGCTAGGCAAAGCTGCAGGATAGGGGTGTGTCGAATTGCCCATAGCTATGCTTAGCTGAGAGTACACAAGGTAACCGAATATGCATGTGAACGGAGATGAAAACACGGGTAAACCTGGTAAATGGATATGCGTGTCGTGCACTGCAGCCAAAACAGGAAGGATATAGGAAAGAAATAAGGAAATGCTGCAGCAGTGAAATTGGAGTACAAATGACTAAGTAACACCTAGGAGCCTACAGTGGGCTATTGACAACAGCTAGCAAGGCTGCAAGCAGCTACCTGCAGAACAGGGAAGAGAAGGGGCTGTACTTCAAAGAAAACAGCAAAGTGTCAAAGCAGAACAAAGGCGATATGCAGTATATCAACTACAAGGCACATTTCACCATGACTGGATAGGGAAAGTACAAAACAAGAAAGACGGCAGGTGGATGCATGCCTGATAATGGGAGGGGATGCAGATCTAAAAGTGAATTAAAGGGCAACAGATTAATCAAGGCAGGCAAATAGATCTCCACAGTAAAGGCCCCACACTTACAGTACTCATTGTAAAATCCATAATTAAGACATGCAGCAGCTGGAATAGTTCATACAAACCCACTTACATCAGTAGCATCCATAGCACAATACTATAAAGTGTGAAAGCACCTCACACACATTTGTGTACTCCCATACACTCTGCACCAGTGGTGTATACAGATGGGGAACTTTTATTATGTACATATTAGGGGCTGCCATAGCTTTGATTCACCAGTATGTGTTGGAGACTGAAGGTGGCGTGGAGGATGATGCACACGACCACCGCAGGCACCAGAGGAGGAGGAGAGTGTTCAGACCCAGGGTAACCTACCAGGGGCTACATGATCTGGTGATAGTGGAGCATTACAGGGTGGGCAGGGACATCCTACAGCAACTTGTGGAGCTGTGCTGGCCACACCTCAGAGCCAGAACAAACAGAAGGGAACCGATCCCAGTGGGTACAAAGGTATGTGTAAACCTGAGAATACTAGCTACAGGTACTTTTCAAAGACCAACTGGGGATATCATGGGTATTTCACAGGCATCAGCATCCAGGGTACTACACCAGTTCCAGGATGCCATGTTACCACATGCCAATGAGCACATATACTTCCTCCGAACGCAGGAGACGTTGACCAGCAATATGCATCTCTTCTACCATGTGGCAGAATACCCAGAAGTACTGGGTGCAATAGACTGCACGCACATATACATCAAGTCACCACCCAGTGAGCAGGGAAGGCACTACATAAACCACAAGGGATACCCCTCCATCAACTGCCAGGTCATGTGCAATGCCTAGGGCATTATCAGGGATGTGTGTGCTGGCAGCCCTGGAAGCTATCACGATTCCCAAATTTGGCATGCCTCACAGCTTTATCGGTTATTTTCCAGGGGGGACATCCCAAATGGCAACCTGGTTGGGGATGCTGACTATGCAGTGGAACCGTGGATGATGACTCCCATCAGAAATGCACACACACCCATGCAAGCATGCCATAATGAGGCACAAGCACAAACCAGAATCATCATAGAGCGTGTGTTTGGGATGCTGAAATCACGGTTCAGTTGCTTGGACATATCTGGTGGACCTTTGCAGTACTCTCCAGGCACATGTGCCCACATCTTCAAAGTGTGTGCCATGCTACACAATATGGCTCTGTAGAAACAGCTGCAGCAGGGACAGAATGGTGAAGGCCCTCACTGCCCACTACCATTGCCAGGGGCCCCACAGGCACAGAGGTACTCAGACCATGAACATCCTGAGCCAGCCCCAGTAGGCAGATGGAGGTGTGCCCAGTATGCCCATGCCTTGGCAAAGAGGGAATGTATAGCACACACACTGACAGTGTAGGCACCTAGGGACTGACACCTTTCTCCACCTGCACACACAGTAAAAATGGATGGCACACACACAAGACTACCTTCAAACTGTCATGTATAGGCAGTCTACTGTGAGCATCCAACATAGGCAGCCCTCAACTATTGCACACATAAGAGCCATTGGCACAAGGTAAGTCAACACCTGAACAGTAAATTAAGCTATCAGCATATGCAGATACTGTATGTACAGATTCATAGTTAGGTACTTGGCCAACTGCCAGCGGCCATTCATAAGGCCAGACAAAATGTGTTAGCTTTTGCCACCCCATTGATTCATTAACCATCCCCCTGTGGAGCAGAGCCAATGGTGGGATCCCTGGGGTGCATCTACTGTTCACCATGCACCCTTCAAGGTTTCTCTTGCAGTGTTAGTAAGGGTCTCTGTATAATGTAGTTAGGGATGTTGTTCCAAAGTATGGGGAGTGTCTGTGACAGGAAGCTGTCCCTCCAGCATCCTCCGGTTATTGTTGTGGCAAGGTCAGCTCACTACAGTGTGTGTCTCACTGTGACATGGATTCCCATAGGCGGAGCATATCCATCAAGCCCGAGTTCGACATTGCTGTGTTGGTCAGTGGAGATCATCTCTGGGTAAACGAGAAGCCACTGAGTAAAGCAGGAGTTTATTCAGTTCAGCTGCATAGGCCATATGTTGGAGGCCAGTATTCCCCTTGGTGGGGTACATTCGTGGACCCCCCCCAGCTGCTGGACGTGTCCTATGAGGTACATCC
This sequence comes from Protopterus annectens, assembly GCF_019279795.1. Classification (NCBI taxonomy): domain Eukaryota; kingdom Metazoa; phylum Chordata; order Ceratodontiformes; family Protopteridae; genus Protopterus; species Protopterus annectens. The sequence goes on along the minus strand of NC_056728.1, from coordinate 525,450,968 downwards.
CACATGGGTTATTATACCCTATGATGGGACTGATGAGTGATGAGTAAAAGGGGACCTTGACCCCAGTATGTCTAGATGGGAATCCTTTATTAGTCAGATGGCCTACATAGGAGGATATCCTAACTACTGTGGAAATATGATTGTCACAGGGGAGATCACTATCACTATCTACCTTAGTCCCCAGATACCTCATCACCTCATCTGTATTAAAGTGGCTTCCGCTCATGTGTTAATATGTGGGTGCCACTTCCATACCATATGCATTTCACTGTAATGATCACAAATGGGACAGTGACTTTGTGTACATATGTATAGTACATTGTAATGTACTATAGTTTGTCAACCAACACATTCCAGTCTACAGATGCATTACTGTTACATACTAAAATGGTATATATCTATATATATATATATATATATATATATACATATATATATATATATATATATATATATATATATATATATATATATATATATATATCAGTGATATCTGCACATATATCTATCTATCTATATATATATATATATATATATATATATATATATATATATATATATATATACATATATATATATTATACAGTTACATCAATAGCCATATATATATGCATCTATGAACACAGTTCATGACACAGAAGCACTCCAAAGGAATTGGAGTGTACACAAAACACATGCAGTTCTGGTACTATAACAATTAATATTAACCTAATTCACCATAGTGGTAGTGGTTGTTGTGTATGTGAAGATTGGGGTGGGAGAGGAATGATGGGTAATGCAATCATGCATCAAGGAGGGCCTGGGTCAGATGTCAAATAGGTGAACTGGAGAGGCATACATGGAGTATGGGGACTATATAAAAAGAACACAAAGCAAGAACCTTACTCATTCATAATACACCCTGTCATGTCACATTGCAACACCTACTTTCACAGACATATGAACATTAACATGTATCAGATATATGTACTCCAACTGACTGTCACTTTTGTTTTCAGTAGTGAGGAATGTCAGTAGTACAATTTATATTCTAAACACCTTAACATTCATGCATATCTCAGATGCCTTAGTGGTAAGGTCAGTGACTGTGGTGTTCATGGTCCAGGTTCAAGGGTTGTTAGGTTATTTTGAGGTCCAGAATTAGGGCTTTTGGATGCAGGTGGATTAAAGCACTCTTAAGCAGTTGTAAGCGGGTTTCCACGTGTTTGCGCGATGGTACGCGGTACTGAAACACAGCAAATGGAGAAGCGCTTCACATGTTTGACCTTTGCTTAACGCCCCGCAGACCACGGCAAACCTGCTCACAACCGCGTAAATGAGCATTATTCACACTTTCCCTACCACTGCCTAATATGAGAGGTAAAATAATAACACCTTCCAAGAGTAGAACCCGCAACCATGTACTCCATCCTCAGAGTAAACTAACACTAAGCTAACTGAGAAGTACCTATCCCAGATGTGTATGCCAACAGGTTAAAACACAAAAGGGAGGAATGTGTTGAAATAGGACAATCCGCCATGTACCCAATTAAAGGTGTATGCTCATATATATATATATATAGAGAGAGAGAGAGAGAGAGATACATATATATATATTTATGTTGATATATAGATAGGTTAAAAACATCTACACATCTATGAAGGTACAGATAAATGTATGCAATAATGTATATATCTATATACATATATATATATATATATATATATATATATATATATATATATATATATATATATATATATATATATATATACACACACACACACATACATAGATGTCTGTAGACAGCATTCAAAGTGGTCATATCTGAGTATAACATGGACCATAGCAATCACACATTCCACCCCCCCAAACAATATGAACATAACATATGAAGAGTATATGCCAATACACTATTACAAATATGTCCTATGGACACAGTCACCAACACAACTGCAATGACTACAAATATCCATGACAGAATTACACAGACAGCTTTCATTTTGCAAATCTTTATTACATTCCAATGTATTGCCAAAAGGACTCAAGGACTAACAGTAGCGGCATGCTATACAGGAAGCATTTAATAGTGCCTTAATGAATCAGCCTGAAATCACCATAGTATTAGCCACTAAGGGATAGGTGTTCACATAGGGAAAGAACACCCACATACATAAAGACGTTGTATAAAAGGGGTTCCTACACACCTGCATGTGCTATATACAGCCACCAACATCTACCCCACAACCGAAATAATTATATCAATACATACTGCCATACCATATCCAATTATGCAACTACTGTACAACATCTGCTGAAACCTTAACATACCTGGACATAGACACACTAACATGGCCCTATGTGAAATAGTTGCCGTTATACAATTGAACAGCTGCTGATGTAACAGGGTTTATATGAACTAATCCCGTTTCAGAGGGTGGAAAGGTTCGTACACCAGTAAGTTTTACCGAGTACTGATTATTAGCACAGTACGATACACAGTAGCACCAAACTAAATATGTCTGGTAAGCACACTGTAAACCCCCTAACATTATATGCATAGCTATGCAGCCTTGAGATGGTCAAACAACCTGGCCAGACTGACACATATGCAGAAGTATTGGGTAAAGACAAACCCTGCACAAGTAGCAATGTTCAGAAATATAAACGCAGTACTCACATTTAGACAAACTCTTCTAAGCATTACACACAATATATTACTGTTCGTCTCCATACAGCTGTTGCAACAGATTCCAAACAAAACTTCCACGCTGTCTTCCTCACAAGTAAGGCAAAGGGACAATGCCCAAGTGGAGTACTCAATTATACTCCACTGTAGCCATGGTATTGGCTAAGGCAGTAGCAGCGCAGCTGATGTGCATGTAATTAGCTACTTAGGAACATCAATTGGCCATTGGGATAGCACATGTTACTGATCTGTAACTATAAAAGGTTGCCTTGTCACACATTTATACCATCTGTATCTACCTGCAGGACAGTAAAAAACAGTGAAAGACGAACTGAAAACAAATATTACACTAGTTAATAACACTTCCCATTACTAAGATGGTATGTATAACATGTATTATGTCTGTGTATGTAGTATTTGTACAGTAAGAATTACAGTGTGATCAATGCATATAGTGGAAATAGCTATCTTGTAGCGATTTATTGTTGAGCAGTAGTAATGCTTGTAGTATTCTATGTGTGTACTGCTCTAGGTCATACGGCACACTCCACATACACCACAAGGGATGATATGGTCTTGGAACCCACCAATTCACTTCCAGCCACTGTCAGTGTCAGGATTGGTCCAACAAGTATGTGCTATAACAGGGGATAGTATATGTTGATATATTGTAACAGTCGACATATGTATGAGTGTATAAGCAAGATGAACATGTTAAAGGTGGGCTTACTGTGCACATATGGTGTGCATTGTGGGATATTGTGCCAACACCTGTAATGTACAGTATCCTAGGCAGATCTGTATTCTATTCTACATAGCAGTTCTGTTATGTAAACAGCAGTTATGTCTATTGGCAATTACAATACTCAATGACAGGATACATAGCATTAGTATTCATCTGACAGGTTAGCAGCATGATAGCAAAGATAATTGGAAGAGCCAGGTAACTATCCATGCACATAACACATGTAATATCCACCTCTCTACTATCGTTTGCAAGCAATAACAGCTATGCATGTGTACATGTTATGCAAATGTGTAGTGACCCTTGTTACAGGGCTGGGCCAAATGGCTATGTGCACACCTACATAGAGTGGATATTGAGAGTACAGCACACTGGTTAAACTACCAGGTTTGTGTAGCCCAACCTCTCATTGCCAGCCTAACAGCCGCTTGCACATACTGTATGTAAGATAGTGTACAGCACTGGTAATGAAACAGGTTGCATATCATCTTTAACTCCAGTGTAACTCTGCAGTAGGAGTGTAAGATGTAGGAGACAGCTACCCATGTGTAATAGCCACATCATAGGTGATGGCTCACCCTATCTGATTATATCCTGATCATGTTGATAGCGGCATCAGAGCCTATTGATACATGACTCTGTTTGGAGAGTGGGTGTCTGTGCCCAACAGAGCTCATGGTCCTGGTGGATATGTAAGTATATACCCAGAGAAGAAAACAGACCTGTAGACACTTGCATCATCTGTAATCAACTAACAGGATGTGATGTGCTCCTCAGAGGAGGACTGCTGCTAAAGGTAATTACAATGTTTCCATAATAGTCAGTGTTGTCACGTCCATAACACAAATATTTACATGTGAGCATCAATGTCTAAAACATCTTCATAGGCAATACGTAAACTAAATACAGTACTTGGTACTTGTAGTACTGAATGCTCATACAGGCATGTCCACTAGTCAGCTACTGGTGTTTACTAATGTCAGCTTTGTGTATGTTGCCATCGTGGGGGAATGTAATCTCTATGCCATGTACACTGTCAGACCGACCTAACACCATGCCCCACACATTGTCTGGGATGCAGCTACAGGGGTAAGCTGGAAGGCAGCCCAGTCTACAGCCATGACTGGACTGGATAATCATGAGGTGTAGGTTAACACATGCAGCTCATCAACACAACCAAAACATACCCTTACCAGAACACAGTAAGGACACCCACACACTACTTGAAATCACACACATTCACAGACAAGTCTAAGTATCTGGCCAAACAAGTGGCCCCTCCCAAGCAGGAAGAGTCAGACACCGAAATACACAAACTGTATGACTTAGTTTGAATAACTGTGCCACACCTCTGAACACATGATTGGAAACATGCCCAACAGTACTCATTAGTCAATGCAAACTCTAGCACTATGTTACACACCAACCTATCCGAGGGCATACATACTGTCAGCTGCCTGTCTGCCATGATTAGCCACATACTCATACACTCAGACAACCTTTGAAGTATACACATGGCTCTGGCATATTCCATGTTGTTATGCAGGACCTGTGATGCAGTAGCCTGGACTGCATGGAAACACGTAGGAACTATCAGATCTTGTAGCATGCAGGTATGTCCCAAGGCCTTGGTAGCATCCTGCCATTGGCCAGAATGATACTGCACATGCAGATGTTACAGGGACAAAAGGATTGTATTCCACAATTGTCTAGTGTAGTGATGCATGTTGCAGGGCATCCAGTATCTCTTGTCCTGAGATAACATGGTTGACAGACCATGATACTTTGCCAGACAGGGTTTGTACTTGTCAACCCTAGGAATCTGGATACAGCCTAGGACTCATGCTTCCCCTATAGTGCCTTCATCATGCACAGTTCAAGTTAAGGTCCACTGCTATTACAGGGACAGCCAAGCAATAAACTGCAGGTCTCGCTACACAATGATAAATGTCAGAAACACTATACGGACACACATATGTCAATCCCTAACTTGGAGAACATATCTGAGCAGTGGCTGAGACATGGTTCAATGCTCCAGACAGCACACCTGCAT
>NC_056728.1:525397504-525445001 GCF_019279795.1 Protopterus annectens | reverse complement strand
TTGGGGAAAAGGGAAGGGGTGGGGGGGGGGGAAAAAACACAGAAGGATTTCCTGACTGTTGTGGCAATGTGGTTATCGAAGGTGAGACCACTGTTCACCTGTGTCCCTACGTCTCTTATCACACTTTCGGTGTTTAGTGTACTGCCACCTATGTGGTAATTCCCGGGTACATGTTTTTTTCCAAAGGAGATAACTATACATTTCTTGTCATTGAGCTTGAGCCCATGGCTCTGGCACCAATCATCTGTTTCTGTAAGGCCCTTTTCTAGAGTATCCACATCATTTGGGGATTAAATAATGGCTCCCAGTTTGCAGTCATCTACGAACTTTGTTAGCCATAGTCCCTTAGTGTTGGCCTGTACTTCAGAGAAGTAGATGCCAAACAAGAGTGGTCCCAGGACTGAACCCTGAGGTACTCCACTTGTCACTTGTCTGGAGCTGGATTTGGAGTCGGCTACTTTTACAGTTTGGGTTCTGTCAGTAAGCCAGTTGGCAACCCATCGAGTGACGTAGGGATTAATGCCCAGCTTAGCAAGTCTAACTATGATTCCAGAGTGGGGGATGGTGTCAAAGGCCTTGGTTAATTGCAGATAGGTCGTGTGGGCCACCTTACCCTCATCCACAGCTCTGGAGACTGATTCAAAGAAGTCAGTCAGGTTCAGGAGACAAGATCAGTCCTTCACGAACCCAAACTGAGTGGGGTCCAGTGTTTGAAGGTTTCCAATGTCTTTGTTTATAAGTTCCATGATAATACGTTCCATGGCCTTGCAGATCAGACTCGTCAGACTAATGGGGCGGTAGTTCCCGGGATCCAAGGTAGATCCCCCCTTATGGAGTGGGATAACTGTAGCTGTGCACCACTCAGTGGGCACAAAGCCTGAGGTGAGGCTATGATTAAACATGACACTTGGGGGAGGTGCCAGTTCATTTTGTAGTTCATGTAGTACACAGCCCGGGATGTCATCTGGTCCCATGGATGTTGTATTCTTAGCTTTGGAGAGGATTGTGAGGGAGACCATAAGCTGTATAGGAAAAATTACAGACATTTATGTACCATAAATATATAAAAGTGTGGGGAAGATGGGCAACAAAAACTGTTGCAAGAAAGTAAAGGCTTGTAGTCAACAGAGTGGTTCCTCTAGACTTGTATTCAAGTAAAGTTGTAGTGCAGTGTTGCTATCCTGAAAGGAAGCATGAGCAGTCCTAATGGATGGTCTAGGTATGGAAGACTACTGAAGAATGCAGACAGATACAGGGACATTTGGCCATTTGTCAAAATTCTAAAAAAAACTTCAGAAGTTGTATTTGCATGTTAAATATGAATATAATTTTTTTTATGTAATGACATGCATGATGTACTTTATCCAAAGTTAAGGATAATTCAGAGGCTTAGTGTAAGGCAATGCATGCAGCCTCATGGACTGTATGTAAATATATGATTTATTATATATGGAGTATACATCTTTAAATAGGCTAATGTACCCCCAGAGAAAGTGTACATAATGTGGTATGTGTCATTACTTAAACAATGTGAGCAAAGATCTCATAGAAATGAAAGTACATTCATAGTATGTATTTTATGAGCATCCCTATGTAACAGATGCAGGGCGGCCAGGCATCGGACTGCCGGACTGCAGCCCCCTCAGCAAAAAACAGAAAAAGTACCTTTTTGCGTAGTAGTGAACTAGTGACACAGTGTATTATTTTTTTTTGTTTACTGTGTCTCCGCTCCACGACTCAGCAGGTTCCTTCCTGCCTCACCAAGTGACATACACTTTAACCGCCACGGGTTGCGGCGGTTTTAAATAAAGACTTTTTTTTTTGTTTTGTTTTTGTTGCAGCCCGGTGAGGGAATGAAGGCATCAGTGTGATGTCCAGCAGTCTATGCGGTTCCAAACCACATAGAATTGCAAGGTTCGACTGCTACGTCCGCAGGCACGTACATGACGTGCTTGGGCTAAATGCTGCTGATTGGTTGTCGCTCTCTTCCCGGGCTTTATGTGCTGGGAAAAGAGCGAGAATTAAACAGTTTCAGTTGTGGACTGATTCGTGACTGATTGTGAGTCAATCTCAACTCAAGGGAAGGAAGGATTTACCTATATAGGGTCCGGTTCACTAAGGTAATACTAGAGAATGCTGAGAAAATGTATTAAGTGACAAAACAGTGTTAACAGGTAATCAAGGGGGGATAGCTAGTATGAAAAATAAAGTGAAGGCCAAGTGTGTGAAGAATAGAGATTTTTATGCAAAAATTATTAAAACACTTGCTGAAACTCTTAAGTTTATTTATAGTTTAAGAAAAAAAAAACAACTAAAGGAAAAATGTAAACATATTTTGAATGATGTCAAAATAAGGATTTGAGGGGAGAAAGCAGTGAAAATATCCCCCTCGGTCCTGACCAGATGGGATTTTTTTTATTAAACTAAGGAGAACGTGTATATCTTTTCCACAGAGAAGCACTACAAAAGGCAGTTTCTAAGTGTTCACTGGCTGGAAGTAATTCCTTTGTTTTAAGAATTCCCATTTTCCTCACATTTTTGAAACATTGGAGTTGGTATGTTTTTCTGGATGTGCGAGACTTGCCCCTCTATGAGAGAGTACAGGTTTGGTTTTCCCCATGTAAGAAACAACTAGTTTTAGGCTTTTCATTGCACTGGGATTCTGACAAGTTGATTCAGGAAAATTCTGTCTTCAGTGCGTTAGAACTTGAAGGAACTAGTTTAGTTTAATTATTAATACTTAACATTTGTGACTCATTGTACAGTATCTGTTTTTTTCTACCAGACCTCTCAACTGGCCTTATTTTCGCTTTTCAGCCCAATTTACACCTGTGTATGATGTACCTGTTTTTGAAAGTATGACCCTATTTTCAAGCTTCACACACAACCCCCCCCCCCCCCCATGACATTTGATTTCTGAAGCTGTCTAGTACTCCAAAAACCCAACAACATGATCGATATATTAATGGCACCACTAATTAAAAGAAAGAGGGCCTACTTGCATCCGCCTTTTTCAACAGCATACCAGGTCACTGAAGGAACTGATCACTGGTGTTCTCATTTGGGCTTATCGCTGGTTGGAGGTTGCTGATCTAGTTGTTTACTTTGGCTGGTAGGAGTGTGTGTGAAGGAGCTGATTACTGGTTTAGTTTGGCTGGTAGGAGTGTGTGTGTGTGTGTGTGTGTGTGTGTGTGTGTGTGTGTGTGTGTGTGTGTGTGTGTGTGTGTGTGTGTAATGCCCCAGTTACTATATACTGGTGGCTAGAGAGAACAAATGGTGGTAGGTAGAGATACCCAGGCTTGAACCCTGTACCTTGTATGCAGGTGTTAAAGACCTGAATTCCCTACCCACCACCATTTTTAAAAAAAATTGCAGATTTTTGCCTCATATTTGATCTGATCTGTTCCTCATAATATCTGTGGTTTCTAAATGTTGCAATGCTTGATATTTGATAGGGCAGTGGTAGCATTGTTGCCTCACAGCTGCAGGTTCTCAGGTTTGATTCTTTGCTGGGGTGCCTTCTGTGTGGGGTCTGCATCTTCTCCCTGTGTTTGTGTGGGTTTGCTTTTGTGTCCTCCCATGTTACAAAGACGTGTCTGCATTATTTCTTCCTGGGCCTCTGCTGAACATTGTTTTTTTGTTCCAAGTCAGATTGTCCTGATTAACAAATGTTAAATAAAATTGACAGGCATTTGAATTTCAGACTTCAGGTTTCTGAATGTTCAATTCCTTACATATTTGATGGTGCAGTGGTAGCATTGTTGCCTCACAGCTATAGGTTTTCTGATTTGATTCTTGGCTGGGGTGCCTTTTGTGTGGAGTCTGCATCTCATCCCTGTGTTTTTGTGGATTTGCTCTGGTGTCCTGCCATTTTACAAAGACATGTGTCTGCAGTATTTCTCCCTGGGCCTCTGCTGAAAATTGTTTTTGTTCAGTCAGAAGTAAAATTGACAGGCATTTGAATTTCAGACTTCATATTCTTCAGAAAATACATAGTAACACAACCTTTTATTCTAGCAATTTTCTAAGTTTATAAGATGAATATTTGAAATTTGTCCTTATTTTTTGGACTGTATTATCCCATTATTGGCTTTGTCCAGGTTTTTTGTGCTAAGGTTGACAACTGTGGCAAGAACTGAATTCACTGAATATGTCTGAGGGCTGTATTCCCTCATTACTGGGTTTGTCCAGGTGTTTTGTGCTAAGAGGTTGACGGCTATGGTGAGAGCTGAATTCATTAAATGACAGCCATTTAAGTTTCAATCTTCCTCTCTTTCACAAAGCAGCTGATATGGGGTAGTGGTATGTTGCTCTGACTGTTTTGCACAGGGACCTTGGCAGTAAAATGTATGGTGGTAACACAGCATTTTTCTTTCACAAACCAGGTGATTTGGCATAGTGGTATGTTGCTCTGACTCTTTTGCACAGGGACCTTGACAGTAAAATATATGGTGGTAACACAGCATTTTATTCTAGCAACTTTCCAAGATTATACAAGCAATGTTTAATGTGTCCCTGGTTTTTGGCCTTTTGACCCCCCCCCCCCCTATAAATTTGGCTTTTTCCAGATTTCTTGTGCTGCAAAGTTGAGATGCAGTTGAGTACTGAGTAGATTTTACAAGGAGCTGAGAGCTGCAGGTGAAGAGAAGTTTAGTGCTGCTTATGCTAAGTCAGCAATGCCATTATGCCAACTTGTGTACTTGCTTTTGATGCAGAAGGTTGTTGGTTCTACTCCCACAAGGGGTGAATGCTGCCATACTGAAAAAGTTAAGATACTAACTATGAGCCTGTTATCAGTTTGCCATCCATTTTCTATTGCAATATTACTAGCTTATCATTTTTAATGTAATGTAGGCAATTTATTCCTCAGGGGCATCAGACACTTTATTTTTCGATGAAACCATGAAATATAAAGGTGCTTGCTAGCAGCAACCTCTTCATTAGTTACAGATTTATTTAATGTGGAATTATTTAGAAGACTTTTTTTTTTACTTCAGAGATTGTGCATATTTACTGATAATGGTGGACTGTAGAATTGTGCATAGTTACTGATAATGGTGGACTGTAGAAGTTTGAGTAGACTTCTATGATGGAAATGTTCTGAATTGGGCAGTTTTGTCATTATTGGTGCATGCGTTTTGTTTCATTGTTTACTGGAAAAATGTTCAAAACAATAGGAAGGTGTATCAAAGAGCACATGTATGTTTCATATACAAGGGGCCTGTGATCTGAAAACAGCCCGGAATTAATCTTTATCTGCCACTGGTAAAATGTATTTTCTTTGAATGTGGGGAATGTGGGTTTCAATGCTGTTTCAATGAATGTGAGTTTCAAGGGCAGAGAAGTTTTAATGCTAAGTTTGTTTAGCAGATGTCTTAGTGTTTGTGCTGTAAAATGCAAAATAAAATTTTCAAATGAAGTCCAAATCATCATAGAAGTAAATCAGCATGCACATTAGTGTTTATGGTAAATGGAGTGAAATAGCCAAGTAATGGATCATTGGAATGGCTGCAGGGGGAGGCTCCATTCGACCATGCTTTTGTGAGGGGGAAGGGCGGCAAACTTAGACAGCCCCAGCTGAACTATACCTCTCAACTGTCCAGATTTTCAAAGAATGAATAGATTTTTGCTTCTTATTTTTGGTTTGTTCCTCATAAAATTTGTGGTTTTCTGGCAAATCATTTAGGAATTAAGTCACTAATGACACACTGAGTTTCAGACTTCATAACCTTCAGAAAAATGCATGCTAAAGTAAGACCTGTTGTTCTATCATCTGTCTCTGTTTATACTAGAGCAATTTTTAGTACTGTTTATATGTTCCCCCAATATATTTGGCCTTGTCCAGATTTCTTGCATTAACAGGTTGAGAGGTACATGCAAATAAATTGCTTTATAGAATTAGGCATAGCTAAACCTCTCAGCTGTCTCTGATTTTGGCTCAAATAATAATCCCTCTGCAAAATAGCAATTTTGGAAGAAAACATGGAGGGTTTACAATTAAGAAATAACTGTAATAATTAGTTATAGATTACTTTTATTTCAGAAATGCATGTAGATTCTTTTATTTTGTCAGCTGCTCAAGTTAGCAGTACTAATATTAAAGTGTCCCTTTGATAGGTTCCCAGCTGTATTGTGTGGCTATTTTATATTTTTACATCACATTTTAGTCCATTTTTCATAAAATTGTGTTTTTTTTTGGCAAATTAGTGACAAATCATTAAAGACTGAAGTTAGAAAATAATGACAGACATTTGAGTTTCAGATTTCATACCATTCAGAAAATTCATACTAATGCAAGATCTATTCTATTATCTTTTTAAGTTTATAAGAGCAATATTTTTACAAATTGTCCTTATTTTGGGGCCTTTGTCCCACTTCTTTGTATGGCTTTGTCCAGATTTCTTCTCTGAGGTTGAGAAGTATGACAAATGTGTCAGGGTCATCACAGTCAGCCAGAGACATTTCAAATTGTGACATACTTGTTGCACCCCACTCCCCCATGTAGTGACTCTGGATGTGTTGAAGCAAGGCAAGGAGTAGTTATGCAGTATAAATGTGCAGAGTATCCCCCCAAGAGTATCCACTCCAAGGTAGACACAAGTACTAGAGTGGCTTTTCATCTGTCCTTGATTTTTGAAGAATGGTCTGGTTTCTGTCATATTTTTTTGTACTGTTGATTTATGCTTATTACTCAAAGTGCCTGTTGCTCTGTGTTTAAGTAGCAATACTTAATGACCATTAGGTAAGCTTGGATGAGATTGTAAGATGTAAGTAAGCTTTAATAAGCATACTGTTAAAGAATTGCCAACATTGAAAGCCTTTCTGTTGTTGCCATGTAGAGAATACTTAACTAGATAATGTATAAGCCTTGGGTATTGAAATGCATATGACGGTATTTGTAATAAAGGACAGGATTACATTATTTTAAGAAGCTCATTACACTTGGAGACTTCCAGTCATTTCTGCAGGCTTTACCTGTAAACTAAACAGAATGCCAGTTGTGTGGTCCATAACCTGTACAGTAATCCTTTTAAGCAATGTATCTTGAGCTTATTTCTTGTTTGCTTTTCATTTTTTACTTTGATCATGTTTTCCTCCTGAAACAAGTAGATAGTTGTCAGGCAGCAGTTCTTTTTGGATAAGGAACATGTTTACAAGTGGGGAATCAGAGATTTCTACTTTCAGCATGTTACTTGGTACTTTAATAAAGCTGAATATAAATTATAATTAGAACTGCAGTGCAAGATGTGGTTTGAGTTGAGTGCTGCTTGTTTTTCTTGTACTTGATTTTGACTGGCATTCCATTAATGTATTTTAAAAAGTAATTTATTTTTTCATACCTCACAACCTTTTTGTTTCCATCTAGATATTAAGTAAGCTGTCATGCAGCCAATGCATTGAAATATTTTTATTCTTCTACACTTCATTTTTTCTTGATTGGACTCTTATAATGACGCTTTGGCACCCACAGCAGTGTATTTAGCTAGTTTTTGTGGTTTTGAGCTCCTCCCCTTTCTAGTTGGCCACACCCCTTCCCATTGGCTACACCCATTCAGCTGTCTCCTGCAGCCCCCCTTTGATTTGAAGTCACCAGCCGCCACTGAACAGATGGCATTTAAGCTATGAAATCCATATAAGAGAACTGAAGCCAGGGCAAGGTTATCTAATATGTCCTGTTATGGTGAGTGTCTTATGCAATTATACTGTCTAGTCCGTCACTACTAGACACTTGATGGAGGAGTAGCTGTTTAATTGATCCATTGCACAGGTTGATTAATAGTACTACAAGTTGAAAAATCCTACTACCCTGCTTTTTAAAAGAAGATGGCACTATGAAACTAGACTAACAGCTGTGAATATTGAAAGAATTGATAAGACTGTAGTATACTGGAATTAACACTGGAAACAATTGAAATGAGACTGGAATGAAAGTCTTTATTTGCTAATTACCCAAACTTGTACTGAATAGGTGCCAGTCTCTCTTATGGGAGAAGTCTTTTTTACTTTCACAAAACATATGCTGCAAACATGGTAGTTTAGTTAACAATGCATTATTAGATGTTAACAATATCCAAATACTGTTTTTAATGACAGTGCTGATAAACAATAACAGTCTGTAGAAATTCTGGAGTGCCGGATAACAGTAACAGTTCTGATAAATATATCCAAATTTCTGCACATATATTTTGATAATATCAACTGAAACAGTCTATCTGATGTTGTTAATTTTCATTTTATCCTTGACAGTTTGTCCATTAGTACAGCTTGTGGTAGACAAAAACTCTCATGCCTAACCCTTACCCACAGTGCTCCTCTCCCAGTTACCTCAGATCTCATTTTCTGCTTTTCATGACAGACATGTTCGCTATTGCTCTCAAGCTAAGTGTTTATATATATATATATATATATATATATATATATATATATATATATATATATATATATATATACATATATATATATGTATGTAAAATTTCCAAATTCTTTCCAATCTTTAACTTTTTAACTCTACCCACTTCATTTCCAAGTTTTTTGAACTTGCCTCCTCCTCCATTCTTTCCTTCCTTAATCTGGTCTATCATTGTTGGTAGTTTCATCCTTCTACTTTCTATTACTGTTTAAAAAAAAAAAAAAAAGGCTGTTTATTGTTATTAGTTGTGAGTGTTCCTTTTTGTGAGGACTTTCTACCTGTGTGTGCATGTGTGTATGGGTACGTGTAGCTCACCTATTTACTCTACTGTTGAGAACTTTAAAATGTCACAATTATGACAAGCCCAAAGTTCCTTCCGGCTTTAAAAGATACCAGAAATGTGGACACAAAATCCTGTGTCTGATTATTTATTGTCTATTCCTGGGCCGTATTCACCTTCAAAAAGACTGCCCTATATGTCTTGTTTTCAGTCACAAGACACTAATGGAAAGAAGAAAATAAACTGATTTTGAAGGGTATGATTCCACCAGCCTTCAGTGAGACTATATCTGGTTCAGAAAAAGGAAAGAGCAAGACAGCTGTGTCTTCCTCTTCTTCCACATCTTCCTCTACTAAAATGTTCAAGAAAAACTATCTTACACTTGTTGAAGGTTTACCAGTGGAAAAATGAAGCAACAAAAGAAGAAACCTCTGGTATTCCACCACAGCAGAAATTTCATTACGATAAAGTCCTGTTTCAAACAACAAACAAGTTTAATGGATGAGATAAAAACAGCAGTAAAGTTCCAAAAATGATAAAACGATGAGCGCTTTCGGCTATTTAGCCTTCTTCAGATCGTTAACTTTTGGTAGTAATACATGTATATTTATACAAAAAGCTAGCCAATAAGATTCAAGGTTAATTAACTTCTTGACCAGTCATAGCAGTTATATCTATTCGTTCTCATTCATTATAAATATAACCAATGATATTTCTTCTACACAGCTAAGTAGCCTACAGCTTTAATTTAGGGCAATAACATTTGTAATAAAATTGGCACCAAAATTATGCTAATGTGCTGTCTTTTTGGTCAAACTCTATTGGCTGTAAATAAATCTCATAGCGCTATTCATTGGCGCATTTCTTCTGATAGTTGTGTTTAGAACAGTTATCATTAACCTATCACATGTTCTACATGGCTAAGAAATACTACTTCGGCAGTATGTTAATGCAAAGTCTCCTATCTAATTTTTTACTGGTTGTGAGAGCATGTTATAGCTTCCTTGCTTTTATTTTGCTGCCATCCAGTGGCCAAAGAAAATATATATATATATATATATATATATATATATATATATATATATATATATATATATATATATATATTAACTTTATTTTAGAAAATTTCTAAAAATTATTTATTTATATTGTACCTTATTTTTCATATATAAGCCTGTGTTGGCTAACAAATCCCCTTTAAAATTATTTCATTGTCCTCTTATATATAAAGAATATTTTACATATATCTATCCTAATTTGTTAGATGTATAAGCGATTATTGTCCATATCTACCAAGCATGTTAAAATATGACTGGCACAACCAAAAACATAGTCACCTTCCCAACTCAGCTACCGCCAATGTGGAAATCCATAACAGCACCAATAAATTTCTGCATACCATCAGCCATACATCCCCCTTCCACTGCATACCAAAATGGGGGGGGAGGAGGTCCACCATTCACTAAACAGTCTCAAATATAAGGAATACGTCCCTACTCACTTCCTTAATAAAGGGCAGTGTCCAGATCTGAAAGCCTTTTAATGTATAAATTATATAATGGATTTATTGTTGATAATTAAAATGTCTATCCTTGTTAGACTATCTCTGGTATGAGGCGCATACATATGTGCATCCTCAGTAAAAGGCAGTACTTAGATCTAGGAGGACTTTTCGTATCCAAAGTTGCTAATGTGTATTTTAGTGACTAATAATTAATAAGGCTTCTATACTAAGGTCCTGACTGATCTTAGTGTAGAAAATTCACTATGGACCTTTGACTAAAAAATCTTTTTGAATCTATAACAATAAACCTCATATGAGTTAAAAATAAATAAGCTTGAAAAAATTATTTTAACTATAAATAAGTAAAAATAATAAAAATAATAAAAATATGAAGATGTATATCATCATCTTAACGTGATTAATTGATCAAGAACTTTACATGATATATACATTTTTCCATTATAATAAGAACATTAATAAATGGTTCATAATTTCTTGCAAATAATATTTCTAATGATTCTGGACTGTAATTTCTTCTGTTTTCAATATAGGTTTCAATGGAACTATGGTGTTTAACCCAGGGGGGCAATTTGCTCTCATATTAGTTATCCAGGATATTTCACGCAGTTCAGTTTGGTTATGAACGTCTCCTCCTCTATTGGTCTGAATAACAGTTTCAATAACTTTAAAAAGGAAAGAATGAGTCGGATATTGTATTATGTGCATTGCTAGTGCATTATTTGGTTCCTTTTGTTGTATATCTCTTAGATGTCATAGTATACGATCTTTAAGCCGCTGATCTGTCTTGTCTATATAGAAGGCATTGCATTGACGACAGGTGGCCAAATACACTAAATGTGCTGTGGTACAGTCAGCATATACATTGAAGTGGTACTGTTTATTTCCATGAGTGGAAATAAAAGCATTCGAACTGTCAATGAAAGGACAGGCTTTGCATCTGCTGCATTTAAAAGTACCCTTTCTATCCGAGCGTGTAATTTGTGTGGTAAAGCCATCTTTGTTACATAAGAGTCTTTTCAAATTTTTCTTGTTCTTATACTGGAATCTCGGTTATTCTCCTACCACTTGTTTGATTTTTTCATCCATTGTTAATATTGACCAATGTTTTCTTATTATATCGCATATTTGTTTGTTGTCTGAACTGTAAGTTAGCAAGCAATTTAACTGTGAGGTATGGTTGTCAGGAACAATGGCTGGCTGTGATAAAGTATTCTTCTTGGAGAAATAAGGCTGACCTTTGCCTTTCCTTATTTCCTGGAGATTTTGTTGGAGTCTTAAATTTGTGTCTGAATAAGACCTTTCCTTTAAATACCTATGTGCATTACATTGTTCCTTGATAAATTCCTCATCTTTGGTACATACTCTGGATGCCCTTAGGACCTGATTTTCATATATGTTTTTAAAAATATGTCCAGGGTGCATGCTTTGTTTGCGTAAGTAGTGGTTTCTCCAGGTATCTTTCCTATGAATACTTGTATTTATGCCTTCTTTTGGATGTAGATGTACTTTTACATCCAAGAAATCTATTTCTTCATATGATGAACTTGCATTGAATTTAAGAAAATTGGTACTTCCATGGATGTAATCAACATAGCTATTCAGCTCTTCCATTTTTCCTTTCCATAAAATAAAGACATCATCAACAAAGCGACCATAATATAGCTGGTGTGGGAGCCATATGTTGTTCTCTGAGAAAATTGTTTCATGCTCCCATTCTGCTAATACCAAGTTCGAATAACTATTAGCATATGGGGTGCCCATGGCTACTCCCCACGTTTGCAGATAGAAGTCTTCTCCATAGATAAAAATGTTATTTTCTAGAACCAGTTATAACAGGGCACATATTGGATCTGCTGCAATATTGTGTCTTTGTAGGAAAGTGTTGATGGCATGCAGGCCATAGTCATTGGGAATAACTGTGACCAAGCTGGTAATGTCCATGGTTACCAATATAAGGTTTTCAAATGCTGTCAAGTGATTGATTTGTTCAAATAAATCACTAAAGAATTGGCCTGTATCTTTCAGAACTGTCTTTGCAAATGGTAGTGCCTTTTTCAACTCGTTTTCTATTAACATAGATAACGGTTCCATTATCCATTCTCTCCCAGAGACAATGGGTCGTAAAGGAGGATCATATAGATCTTTATGAATTTTGGGTATGCCACTTATACTAGGGTATAGAGGATGAGGAGTGTCGAAAAATTCATTGCTCCTGAGTAATACGCCTTTCCATTAGCAATTCATATAAAATATTGCGAAAGAATGTGATTCTTGTGATAACATCTTTCTTGTTTAGTTTTTTATATGTATGTTCGTCTTCCAACATTGTTGTCATTTTGTTCCTGTACCATTCAGCTTCCATTATAACTATACATCCTCCTTTGTCTGCTGGTTTTATAACTAGGTTATTTATGTGTCTAAGCTGTTTTAAAGCTTTATTTCCTTTAACTGTCATGTCTACTCCCTCAGCACTGTCCTTAAAAAGATCAAAATCTTTGGTTCCCTTAGAATTCTTGGAACCGAGTGACTCCGTAACTAAAACCAAGGTCCCGAAGGGAACCATGGAACTGAGACTTTTGGATTGAAGTCTAAGGCACCTAAGATATCCATGCAGGAGCATCCTGAATCTTCAGTACCAAAATTATTGGTGCAGACATCCCCCTAATTGCCAACTATTTTGGCACCAAGTGAGAATTTTGAAGAGCCATCTATTATGATTATCCCATGAACTTCATATTCTCCCTCTATTAACCCCTTTTCAAGAAGGTTGCCTTCGCACTTTCTGGAAAGGCCAAAATTACTCTCCATTCTTTCTATCCATTCAACCAAAAGATGAACTGCAGATGATGTGGAGAGGCTGGTGAATATGATACCCTGGGCGAAAGGATTGTCAGGTAGCTCTTTGGCTCAAGGTCCCACTGGTATAGGAGTGAAGGTTCCATTACTCCTCCAGTTTTTCTTCCTCTGACTTCAGCTGAAGCTTTAGAGTTTTTGGCTGTGAAGCCACCCTGTGCCAACATTATCAGTTCTGGAGATATCCCTATCTTTGGAACCAATTCTTTCTCTGAGGTCTTCAGTCCATTTGGATCTGGAGACCTCTCAGAGCTGTATCTGTCATGTCTGCTCTGAGGAGTGGGAGCAAACTCCTATGTTTTCAGAGCCTTCTCTGCACAATGGAGCATTGGCATGGATCACCGTTGCTCCGGTCTCTGGAGCTGTCTCTTTGGAGTGGGGAGTGACCATGGTTCAGAGGTGGTCTTTCTTGGTTCTGTGCTCCCTTCCCTCTTCATGGGGGGGCAGCTTTTGAGGAGATGGATAGAGCTCTGACTGTTGCAGTGAAACAGTCAGGCCCTTCGACTTTGGAGTAAATATCTCTTTCCTCCTCACACCCAGGTATTCAACCCGCACTCCCACTGGGTTAGTGGGTGCCGAGACCCAAGGAATCCCAGATAATGATTTTTTTTTCCTCTTCTGATACCTCTCAAGATCACCCCACTGAGGAGGTCCCTAAGAAGAGACAGTATAAGAGGAAACACTTGGATTCCCCAGAGGAGTCAATCACTAAAAATACAGACTTCAAAGAAGAGGAGGGATCCCCAAGGTCACCCCTTGATGATGTCTCCTTCGGAGACCTCCTGGAAATATTAAAACAGAGGGGTGACTGGAAGTCCCAAAATCCCTCTTCCAAGGAGTCAGTGTACCTGCAGGCTTTTGGCACTCTACCATGTACCTTTTGGGTGACTCCACCCTCTAATTAGCTCATTCAGTTGATCTCTCAGTGGGTGTGGAAGACCCCTGATACTATTGAACCTATCCTCAGGAGACCTGACAAAATTCTCCCCACCCCTGAAGATAAACAGTTCTGGGCCAAAGGGTTAGCTGTTGATGCCATGGACGTGGCTGCAGCCACAAAGATGGAACTGGCAGAGGCGTGGCTGCAGCCACAAAGATGGAACTGGCAGAGGAGAGTTCCTCTATTCATCTACCCAACAGATTCTCAGGTGATGTCTATGCATCATCAACTTTTGCCTTAAGGTCTTTGAATTTTTTGTCACATTTTGCCAGACTACAAAGGGATCTGGTCAAGGGGTTATCGGATACCCTGGCATTAGCCATTTCTGAGGAGGGCCAAGAAAAGGTTGCTTTCCAGTTAGTTACCCTGGAGTCTGTGTCTAATTCATGCATGAGCCTCACTGCTCATGCAGTCGATGAGGCCACCAGAGTGGTGAGTTCAGGTGTTGCCATTAGGGGAGACATTTGGATATGCCTATGCAACTTTGTGGAGCCATTTAAGTCTCCATTTGTCAATGTACCTTTTGACAGATCATCACTGTTTGCCCCAAAACACCCCAGCCTCTTGTGCAAAATGGGAAAAAGTGGTGATGGATGGATGGCTCCAGGTGTGAGAAAGATGGAAAGATCCTTTCTGCTGTGGACATAGTTTTGTTTCCACTCCCAAATGATCCAGAAGTTTCCTCTGCTTCAGGCTGGAGCCAGTTATTATCAATTCAGAGTTCTGATCTTTAGACTCACTACAGCTCCCAGGGTGTTCACCAAATGTATGGCAGTAGTAGCAGCTCACTTGAGACTGCAGGTATTCATGTTTCTGTATCTAGATTATTGGCTCATTACTGCTCTGACCTGGCATCAATTGATAGAAGCAAGAAACCATGTACTTCACATTTGTTCTTTTCTGGAAATAACTGTAAATTATGAAAAAGCAAAACTGACCCCAACTCAGAATTTAAGGTTCATAGGAGTGCTTCTAAATACTCAAACTTCCATAACCTCTCTTCACTCTGTGAGATTACAGAAAATCAGAGTTCAGGTCCAGAAAAGAATCAGCAGCAGGAAAGTAAATGCTTGTCTAGTTCTACAAGCACTAGGCTCCATGGCAGTATTGGTAACTATAGTTCCTTTAGCGAGATATCACATGAGAAAACTACAATGGCTGCTAGCGTCTCAGTGGTCAGTGTTGCACCAACCCATGTTGAACCTGATTTTGATTACCAGTTTTTGGAGAAAAGATTTAGCTTGGTGGATACATTCCAAAAACATTCTTCTAGGATATCCCTTTGTCCCATCACAGCCCAAAGCCATAGTGACCACAAACGCCCCTCAGATGGGGTGGGGGCATTATCTTGGCAAGACTGTCCAAGACGCTTGGTCCCCACAGAGGCCAACTTGCATATCAATGTCCTGGAGCTAAGGACAGTGCTTTTAGCACTGCAAGCCTTTCAAACTGCTCTTCCTTTGGGAACAATTGCAATTCAAACAGACAGTATGTCAGTAGTTTGGTACATCAACAAGGAGGGAGGAATCAAGTCTTACCCTGTATGTTGAGAAGCTGTCAAAGTTCGGCAGTGCGTGATCTCTTCCAACTGCTTTCTGTTAACAGTGCATATTCCAGGGAGTTCTAGTGTGATACCAGACAAAGTGAGCAGATGTATTCTCCTGCTTAATGAGTAGTCTCAATCCAAACATGATGGAAAGCATTGTCTGTCAGTGAGGCCAGCCTTGCTGCAATGTTATTGCATCACCTCTGAACAATAAGTGCAGCAACTACTTTGCCCTGATAATCCATCCAGGGGAGTCACCGAGAGATGATGATTTACACACATGACCCTCTGGACTGCTGTATGCCTTTCCCCCAATTCTTCTAATTCCAAAATTAATACATAGGTTCATAGGTTCATAGGTTCATACTAGGCTATCTGCCCGAGGGCATTTACAAGCCTAGCCCATAGTTTTGTGGCTTACGCCACCCCTTTAGTATGGGGAACTATACCCATTATTTTGCTGTGCCTCTGTCGAGCAGTGACACTGAGGTAATCCCTGGGGTATATCTGCGATCTCCCATCCATTGGTCAAGATTTCTCTTGAACAAGGCCAGCGAGGTGCTCTGCCTCACATATACCGGGATTTTATTCCACAGCATAGGGAGTCTTTGGGTGATGAATCTATCCCTCCAGCACGTCCTATTAATAGCCGTGTTGAGGTTTAAGTGTCCCGCCCTTGTGGCTCTGACGGATCTAGATTTTTTGAGGTGAAGCATATTCATCAAATCTGGGTTTGACATGGCCTTGTATGTTAGGCAAAAGTCACCTCTGAGCAAGCAGTAAGCGACTGAATAGAGCTGGAGTTCTTTCAGTCGGGCAGCATAGGACAGATGTTTGAGACCCTTTATCCTTTTGGTGAGGAACTTTTGTGGCCTCTCCAGCTGCTGCAAGTGTCGGGTCAGATACATTCCGAATGGGGCATTGTACTCAATCATTGGTCTGATGAGTGATGAGTATAGGGAGACTATGACCTCCCTTGATCTAGATGAGAATCCCTTCATGATAAGGTGGGCAATGTAGAAGGTCTTCCTAACCACTTTAGCTACATGGGTGTCGAATGACAGACTACTATCAACCTGGGTCCCCAGGTCCCTGATAACTTCTTCTGTGCTCAGTGGATTGCCACCTATTTGGTAGCTAGGGGTAACCTTGTTTTTCCCGAAGGGTATGACTATGCATTTTTTGGCATTTAACTTTAGGCCATGGCTCTGGCACCAGTTATCCATTTCTGTGAGACCCTTCTGAAGGATATCTGTGTCAGATGTGTTTTCTACTATGGCGCCTAGTTTGCAGTCATCTGCAAACTTTGTCAGCCATAACCCTCCTGTGTTTGCTTGTTCTTCGGAAAAGTAGATGCCAAACAAGAGTGGGCCCAGGACTGAGCCCTGTGGTACACCACTTGTGACAGGCTTTGAGTCTGACATGGCGCCAGCAACTCTGACCCTGTGGGTTCTGTCACTCAGCCAGTTTGCAACCCATCTTGTGATGTATGGGTTAACATTTAAGCTGATGAGTTTTTCAATGATACCCGAGTGGGTATTGTATCGAAGGCCTTCGCCAGATCGAGGTGGGCTGTATGGACTGCCTTTCCTCATCAATGGCTTTGGTGACTGTTTCGAAAAGTCAACCAAGTTTAGAAGGCATGATCTGCCTTTGACAAAGCCAAACTGATGGATCCAAAGTCTGCAAATTCCTATGTCTTTATTTATGAGGTCCATTATGATCCTCTCCATGGCTTTGCAGATAAGGCTTGTCAAGCTAATGGGCCGGTAATTTCCAGGGTCGGTGGAGGCACCGCCTTTGTGAAGTGGGACCACAGTTGCAGTGCGCCACCCTGGCACGTATCCAGAGGTAAGACTATGATTAAACAGCTGTCCTAGCTGTGGGTTTAATTCCTCGTTGAGTTCGTGGAGCACACAGCCGGGACACAATCATGTCCCATGGATGCTGTGTTTTTGCTTTCAAGAGAGCAGTTCTCACTTGGGCTTGGAGATGTTTGGGGCTGCAATCGCTTGGTATAGATATCTCTCCTTTTCGGGAGGGGAGAAGTTTGCACGGAAGCTGGCAGCCAGTATGTTGGCAATGTCTGTAGGATCAGTAATCTTCACATCATTTTGAACTAGTTCTGAGCATATCTGGGAGTTTCCTCCCAGGTTTCTAACATAGCTAAAGAAGGCCTTATGATTGTCTTTTGAGTCTTTAGCTATTTTTCTCTCAAAATTTGCTTTGGATGATTTTATGAGAGCTCTTAGTTTTTACTTATAGTGATCAAGGGTGTCTTACCTTTTAAGGATTTTGCTCTATCTTGTAGTAGCTTCCTCCTTTTGTTGTAGAGTTTGTTTATGGCTGGGGTCCACCAGACTGGACGCTTGCCTTTGGTACAAAGAGTCTTTGTTTTGCTTGGGATTGCCTTATCCATGCAGTCCTGCAGGTGCTGGTAGAAGGCATTTGTAAGTGATTCAGCGGCTTGAGTACTGTTTTCCGCCGCCTGGGCCTTAAAGGAGACCACACTAGTCTTTAGAAGTGTGAAGTCGGCTTTCAAGAAGTTCTTTACTGTGGTCTTTTTATTTCAGGTGGGGTGGGATGAGGACCTCCAGCAAGATTAGTTTGTGATCTGATCTCACCAGTGAGGGGTATACTTCCGTGTTGAACATTGTGCTCCCATGTTCGTGATGATGAGATCAAGTATGTTTTCTCCTCTTGTGGGATGGTGACTAGTTGTTCCATGGCATTTGAGTTTATGAATTCCAGGAACTTTTGGGCTAGGTGTTTGGGCTTGAGTAGTGTTCCCAGTCTATATTAGGGTAATTGAAGTCACCTAGTATGATGGTGTTTGGTGATACATTTATCCCTCTAGTGTTTTCAGGAAGGCCATGTGAGGTTCCTGAGTTTGTGAGGGTGGCCTGTAACATGCTACAATTTGCAGTGCAGTCTTGCCTATGGTTAATTGCACCTGGATGGTCTCCGATGCATCGTGCGTTGCCACCAGTCTTGAGGTGTGGGTGTCCTTGATGAATATGGATACCCCCCCCTCCTTTCTTGGTCTTGTCTGGATTTTGGGGCCGGAACGCATGATAAGAGGTAAAACCTGATAGTGCTGGGGTGCTCTCAGGAGCCTTGAACCAGGTTTTGTCACTGCACAGACATCGATGTTCTCCATACTGAGAAGGGCCTCGAAAAGTGCATTTTGAGGTTTAGACTTCTGGCATTGAGCAGCATTACCCTTAGTTTTTTTCCTTTTTTGTGTTCTAGGGTGGTAGGTTTAGAATTTGAGCCTTGCCTAAAAAAGGCTGAAGAACAAAGTAATCCTCATTGCACCTTATTGGCCTCAACAGATATGGTTCCCTTTTCTTTGGACTTATCTGATTCAACAACCTTGGGTTCTGGACCTGGCTCCAGACCTTTTGTCCCATCCAGAAGGATTACTCCATCCAAACATTATGAACCTCAAGATGACAGCTTGGTTTCTCCAGTTCCATTAATAGGCAGGCTGCCTTCCCTTTCTTCCCTGGTATGTCATATTTTCTTAGCCCTCTCATAAGGCAGCTACCCATGAATCTATGCCAGTAAATGCAGGAGGTTTACCCTTTGGGCTCGTGACAATAATATTGATCCCTTTTCAGCACCCATTGATGAAATCATAGAATTTTTAGATTCATTTTTCTAGGCAGGTGCTTCCCAGTCTACCATAAAAATTAAATTAGCATCTGTTTTTACTTTCCATAATGGTTTTGAAAAGTCTTCTTTGGCTTCTCATAAACTTTGGAAAGCCTTCTTAAAAGGAATGCTCTTGCTACAGCCTCAATTGCAAAGATCCTTCCCCACCTTGGGATCTAAACGTAGTGTTACAAACTATTGTTTAACCTCCCTTTGAACCATCAGCTGAATGGGATATAAAGTTTTTATCCCAGAAAACTATATTGTTAGTGGCAATAATTTCTGTCAGAAGGATTTCAGAAATACAAGCCTTATCATGTAGACCTCATCTGATTTTCCATAAAGATAGAGTTTTGCTGAGAACCAATCCTTCCTTTTTGCCTAAGGTGGTGTCAGAGATCAATATCAATCAGACTATTAATTTACCCGTATTTTTCCCAGCTTTGCTAACAAAGGTGAATAGTGCTTACATTTATTAGATGTTCACAGTCAATTGTTTCTATCTACACAAAACTAAGAATTTAAGAAAATCTAACCATTTGTGTCATATTCTTCTACAAAGACTTTGCCAACCATTGAGCAAAATGACATTAGCCAAATGGCTCAAAGAATGCATTTCTTTTATCTATAATAAAAAAAAAATAAGTTGTCTAGGCCTTTTACGACAAGTTCTACAACAGCTGTAGCTACTTCTGCAGTTTTTCAGTCTAGAGATTCTATGGATGATATTTGTGCAGCCGCAGCAGCATGTGCTTCTCCTCATACCTTTATTACTCATTACAAATTGGATCTGGTCTCCAGGGGAAGAGTGTCATTTGGTTCAACGGTGCTCAAGAATATCCTCCTTGAGTCCTCCCAAGATCTAAGATAGCTGGAAACACTGTCCCATATGTTGAGGATAAAATGAAAAGTGACAGCATCAGATAAAGAAGTTATGTACTCACCATAACATTTCATCTGTGTTGTCCATTTTTCATTTATCCACAGCTCCCATCCCTCCTTCTCCCTGCCTTTGAAGTTTTTGGTGGAACGGATAATGGACATATGTCACTAGAGTTATTATCATTTGGTTCCAGATATGGACTCTATGGAAGGCTTTTGTGTTTTTCACTCTGTCTTCCTGCAAATGTGATCTGAGGTAAGTAGGAGAGGACCATTTTGGGTAAGGGTTACCCTCAAGAGTTTTTAGCTACCACAAGCTGTAATAATGGCCGAGTCTGTTCCGATGCACAAAACCAAGCCCATATGTCAAGGATAAACAAAAATGGACAACACAGATGGAATGCTATGGGTGAGTACCTAACTTATTTTTTTCCTTCCAAATGATATGAATGTTTAACCTGACTTCTATACCCTGACTTGAGTGTCTGTTCTGCAGTTCAAAATCTAACTTCCTTTCTGGAATTCTGCATATTTAATCTTTTCTGTATGTCGGTCCAAACTAACTTACTGACTTCACTATCTGTATCTGAAGTATTTCTTAATAATAATAAAAAAACCCTCTTCTACACACCTCCTTGGCCTCGGCTTCCCAAGCCTTGTATCCAAACAAGATATGTTTGTACTCAAATGTACAACACATATTCTATTCTTATCAGTAGTCTTGAATGAAGGTTATTTTCACTTATTTTTTGAAACTTTGTGTAAACTGTGAAGCCTGCTTTAACATGGCTGCATTTCTAGACTTGTGCAGAGAGTACTGTATTTAAACTTAACTCCTCCTCCTGAAGATACTTGAACACACAGGTATCTTTATTCTGTAGTTACTTTAGAATATGAAACAAAGACACAGGCCTATCTTTGTGTTTTAGATCTATGCAATGTCTATTTTATTAACTGTACTTGGGTAGGATTTATTCAGTAGCAATTTTCTGAAATTACTGAAATGGGATTTACTTCTGTAAATGCTTTATAAATCTATTAATATAGTTTGTGTAAGTTACTGTAATGATCACTAGAACTAATATAAAATAAATTTTCTTTATGTTGTAAATACATTTGCAGTTTGAATGTTAGCCACTAGTAGTTCCTACATTTATGGTTTGTTTGGACTAATGTCTGTTAACTTTATGATTTAATTATAATTGTCATATACTGTATTAACTTATGTCTGTAAATTTTCAGCTAGATTTGTTACTAATGAACCTATTTACCTTTTTAGATATCTGCTTTTTAAATTTGTGTCTTAGATATCCTGTAAATATTTATGTGCTGTAATAGTACAATTATCTTTACTAAAACCAATGCTTTCTGTATTTCAGATATATACCTTTGTATACTCTGTCAGTGTCTTTTTAACTTTGTCTAATGTACATTTATGTAGAGTATACTGTAATCTGTAATTAACAAATTAAGCATGCCCTGTTATTCCTTGAGTATATTAAATAGCTATTAGTACTTATTCTTTAGATAACTTAACAAGCCTGTTCTAAATAACTCTGTCACTTTACCCTTAACTAATAATTGAATAATGTGAAGGATGTAGTAATGCTGTTAGAAATGTATGACATAATAAGCCTGTTACAAATAATTGCCACTTTATCCTTAAAACTGATTGAATAATGTGAAGTAATGTTATATTTTGAAATGTGACTGAAATGTACTATACTGAAAGCATAACTAAGTACAAATGTTATATTCTGAATCTTGACCAAAATTTACATTAGAATGCTGCATATTTATAGTGAAATCTATAAATGTTATAATATGGACTAAATGAATGCCTTTTCTGCCAGTGTTACCTGAACAGAGATAAAAAATAAACTGAAATCTGGTAATGTATTTTGGAGACTAAACTATTAATAACTTATTTTCAGACAATACTGACTAAAGATAAAAACATAAACTGAAAACTAGTACTGCTATATAAGTGTCTGAAAACATGAGCACATAAATGTACTTACTTTAATTCATACATTTTAACTTTAAAGAATTTGGGTATACTGCTATACAATTGTCTGAAAACATGAGAACATTTATATACTTCCTTTAACTCTAGTTTACATAAATTTTGTTTGACTAGTGCAACACAGCTCTTGCCAAGTTTAGGCCTTACTCTGCATTGCTCATGTCACTGCTGAGGTGTTGGAAGCTGTTTTTAATGTCCATGCATAGCAGTCAGTCTTATGCACTCCAAACCTTTCCTTTTCCATCTTTTGTGCAAGGCTCGGTGAATGTTTTTGACTGTATTTAAAATTACTACAAAGCACAAAAAAAGTGTCATGTCCTTAAAATAAGATTTGTATCTTCTACAATTATAAATTGATAGCATTGCTTGTTGCCCTGACTTTATTTCCATTCTTCTGCATGAAATAAATATATGCTGCCAATAAATTCTTGTAAGTCTGTAAGCAAACTGATAATATACTATATTGCAAGTCTGTAACTAAACTGTTAATGTACTACAGTGACATGGAAAGGCTGTAACTTTATTATTAAATCTAACAGCAATCTCAGTGGCATTATTTTTTTGTCATAACCTCAAAGGAAACTTAAGTAGTAATCTAACACTGTATTAATATTTTAACATTTTTTGCATTTCTGCACCTCTATAAAATTAATCTTAACTGTTGAACTTTTAAAATTTACTGTCATGACCCTTGGGTCCTAACATACTGTTCTGTGTGTGAAACTCCACCCACTGTCTTAACATAGCCATTTCTTTAGCTGACATCATTTAACGTTTCAGTAGTACTGAATGCTGCAAGGATGTATTATTGCTGCCTACAATTTTCTTGTATAAATAGTAAGAACTGTAACTGTATAAACTGTCACTAAGAATATTAAACTGATCTTTACCATGCTTTTTTATGGCATACAGTACTGTCTTTAAATTGGCTTACTAAGCTGGCTGTAATCTGATCTGGTGTGCTTGGTAAACTGCAATTTCTATATGAAGTATATACAATTGTAAACCAATTACATAGGCACATTTTGTTACTAGATTTGAACTGATCTGATTCTGAAGTTTGTCTGTCTTTTATACAAGTATGTGAAGGTTTGTTATCTGGAAATTTACTTGTATGTCCTTTACACAAGTACATGAAGTTTCTTTATATAGTGTACACCTTTATTACTAGAGTCAAACTGAACTAATTACTTGCTTGCCCTTTATAGCATAAAAGTTGAACTTTTGGCTTTAATAACATAACTATGATGCACTATTTTCATGCAGGGGATCTGAACTTTTGACTGCACTGTCACTTTTAAAATGTAGCATTGACTTTAAATTTTACATTCTATAAAGTAGTAAACATTATTTAATATTTATGAATGCTTTTTATCTGTCTATATCAAGATATTATTGATGCATTGCAACACTTTACAACCATAATACAAAGCTCTTAATGTCTGCTAAACAAAACAATAACCTAAAATATTCATTTGCCAGATCTGTAACTGTAAACACTTTATTCTGAGAATTAACTTGACTGTCCTTTCTGGTATAACTTACACATATATGTGTATGGTTGCCCCCTATTTTTTTCTAAATGGCCACACCCAATATGTCTTCCTGGGCACTTTAGCTGTGTCAGCTGGACTGGAATATATTTTATCTTAAACCCATAAATATCCATGTTCCTGTCATAACCATTTTTTTTAAATTCTGTACATTTGCAAAAACTACTGCATGTAATTTCTTACAAGTTTCATCTGTGTACACTACTGCACATTTTGTAGCATTTTTATTTTTCCATAAAATCTTGTTACTGAAGTCTAAAACAATATACAAGTCTGACATGTCCATACCTAGTATGGAGCTGTTACACTTTGAACTGTTAGCTGCTGTAATCTTTGACCCTTTAAATCTTGACAAAACTGCATTTGTGCCCCTAGTAAAGGCCTATTTGTAACTGAAGTTGATTTGTCTGTATTAAGCAGTACATTATTCCACTTTTTTATGAAACAATGAAATATTGTCATTTCTTTCAACCTTAAAAAAGACATAAATGCTCTTGTTTGGTGCTGGACTGCCACACCCTTTATAGATAAGCTGAAAATACTTTTTTTATAGAACTAGCAACAGCACTGACTTGTGCTATGGAATAATGCATTTTTTTTATTTTGCACTGTAGTAATTTTACTTTGCACTGAATTCTGTATATCATTTATGCTGGAATTTATTTTATCAAAATCTGCACTCTGATCCCTCTTGTCCCGTTCATTGCAATATTTGCAGTGGTGATATTCTGAAGATCTGTATCATGAGACATTGCCAGCATGTTACATATGTTGACTGTGTTCGCATCTGTATGTGCAATACTGCAACTTAGTACTGTAGTTTGAATTCTATGTAAATTAGAA
Organism: Protopterus annectens; assembly: GCF_019279795.1. Classification (NCBI taxonomy): domain Eukaryota; kingdom Metazoa; phylum Chordata; order Ceratodontiformes; family Protopteridae; genus Protopterus; species Protopterus annectens. The sequence continues at coordinate 525,420,486 of NC_056728.1, read as the reverse complement.
TTTTACATTCTGAACATTTGTATTTGAAATTCTACTGTGACTTAACTCTGTATTTTGAATTATATTACTGATAGGAGCTGACTCATTCTGGAAATCATGAAACTGTTGCAGTCTACTTCTGTGATTTAACTCTTTTGCGTCAAGAAATATTTAACATTCTTGAATTAATAACTTAGAAAATTAAATGAACAGTTCTGGAACACAATTTTTTTATACTGTTTTACCCAGTTTTTAACTTTAAACCAAACATTTAGTGGTGTCTTATCTGTAGAAGTATTACTTGACATGTTTATACAAGAGGTATGCAAATGACTTTTACTGATGCACTTAAACTTTTATGAGCTATCAGCTAGAAAGTGCATATAAAGTCTTACATAACTTATGATTCTGGAAGAATATGTCTTGTAGTCTGCAGCTTTTTAAATTTTTTCTTGATTTTTGACTGTGTGACATTACACTGGAAACTTGAACGTTTGTGGAGATTAATTATGTTGCTGTTAACTAGATAATTTTTGTTATGTTCTGAAGGGACACTGTTGAAGGTGGTAGAATTTCTGTAGTGCTAGTCTGTTGAAGTTCTTTGAAGCTTTTTCTGAAGTAAATGCTGCTGCTCTGCAATTTGTCTAACAGCTGCAGTTACTGTATGTGGAGGTATGTATTAGTGGTGTCTTACAGAAAGATCTATGTTGTAAGGAGTAACTGTAGTGCTGTTGGCTGTGGCCTTATTCTGTATGAAGTTTACAATCTCCCATCTGGAAAAAACACTGGTATGCTGCTGAAAAGCCTGTTATGAAACTTTTACTGTAGTTATTGATAGATGCAGTTTCTGGTGAAGTTCTGAAAAGGTGCTCTTAATAAACTCTGGTACCTGTAGTCTGACTGCTGATACAGTTGCTTTGAAGGAAACACTGTTCTTCAATAGGTTGCTCTATAGAACACACAGTCTTGACTACTGATGCAAGGTTTATATGGGGGTTTTGGGACTTACTTTTACTTCTCCTCCCTCCTCCATTTATAATGGCTCACCACTGAAAGAATTGATAAGACTGTAGTATACTGGAATTAACATTGGAAACAAATGAAATGAGACTGGAATGAAAGTCTTTCACCCAGACTTGTGCTGAACAGGTGCCAGTCTCTCCTTTCACAAAACATGTGCTGCAAATGCAGTTAGTTGATTAATAATGCTTTATTAGATGTTAATATCCAAATACTATCTTTAATAAGAGTGCTGATAAACAATAACAGTCTGTAGAAATTCTGGAGTGCTGGATAACAGTAACAGTGCTGATAAATCTACCCAGAGTTTTTGCATGTATATTTTGATAATATCAACTGAAACAGTCTTTTCCTCCTGAATAGTATAAATATTTAACTTGGCTTCTGTACTTCAGCTTGTCTGTCTGTTCTGTAGTCCAAAAACTAACTTTTCTGGAATGCTGGATATGTAATCTTTTCTGTATGTCGGTCCAAACTAACTTACTGATTTGACTAACTGTATCTGAAGTATTTCTTAATACCAAAATCCTATTCTACACACCTACTTAGCCTTGGTTTTCCAAGTTTTGTAGCAAACAAACAAGATGTTTTTGTACTCAAATGTACAGCACATTCTGTTCTTATCAGTATTCTTGACTGAAGGCCTTTTTCACTGATTTATTAAAACATTATGTAAACTGTCAAGCCTTCTTTAATATGGCTGCATTTCTAGACTTATGCAAAGTGAATACTGTATTTTAAATGACATGTAACCTAACAAATATAATTGCTGATGCATCTCTGTTGTTGCATCTTTGTTAAAATGGTTATAGCATTTAATACTGTTTATATAAATGTGAATTGTTGACACTTTTATTAACTAAGATTCTTGTTTGTAACCAAAAGACAGGCCTGCAAATGGTCTGTGACTCAGTGCTGTACCCCAAATAACAAATTAAAATAAATGGTACAGGAATGTACTGATTACTTATGCTACTGCTGTTTCTTCTTCCGTCTGCTGCTCTTCATCAAATAACTTTAGATTCTGTCCCTACCATCTTGTTTGAGGTAAATGTCACACAGTACTTAATGCATTCCAGCAAATTAAAACTTTGACACAAATCCGTGCTTTGGGAGGGGTTCATTAGTTCTCACAGCTTTACTTATGTGGATGATAATGATGATGCAGCTTATTAACACAGGAAAATATGTATTTGTTAGTACAATGGCTTTTGTTGTATCCCTCCTAATATTGGTTACCATGGGGGTATTTCCCTTTAGGAGCGGTGGTGCAGTGGTTAGCATTGTCGCCTCACAGCAAGAGGTTCTCCAGTTCGATTCTCAGCTTGAGTGCCTTCTGTGTGGTGTCTGTATGTCCTCCCTATGGTTGAGTGATGTTTAAAGAAATGCAGGTAGGTGCATGCATGAATGGGTGTCCTTCTTTGAAGGCTGGGCGTCAGGCTGGCAACCTGGCACCGTAAAAAAATCCATGCCAATCATTAGCAGACCGGAGTTCCACTGTGGTGACCCCTAAGCGGGAAAAGCCAAAAGACATTAGTATGGGGGTATTTCCCTGTCATGTTGGCTGATTTAATGCGGCTTAAAATTATGGGTTTGCACAGATTAGTAATGAAAACCTAGAAAGCAGTCTGTTTTGCTGATGAAAGCAAACTGCACATTTAAAGCAGCCTTAAGATGGTATTCATTTTTTTTATGCAATAACTAAATACCCAGCTGGGTTTATACCCAGGACCAAGTTGCAAAGGTTTGAGGTGGATCATCAAGATGTTTAGCAATATATTAAAATGATGATTGCTAACTCTAATAAGATATAAAGTGCCCTATCCAAGGTAGATCATAGTAACACAACTACCAAGGTAGATCATTTTAACACAACTAATGTTATTTGGTAATTAGAAGACAGCAGTTCACTACTGATGAAGATAAATTAAATGATAATGGAGCTTATGGCATATTTTTCTGAGAGTAGTGGAAAGTGAGAACAGTTCTTGAAACAAAGTAAAAAATATGACTTTGTGTTACTTTTCCAGGCTGTTTTTTTTCCCACTGTCCTTTTAAAAGTCTGCACTCAAATGTATTTTTTTTTATTTGATGAGGAACGGACCAAAATTAAATGGCAAAACATCTGGACAGTTGAGAGGTATGATCTTAGGGCACCACACACACACACACACACTGTGCAGAAGACAAAGGCATAAACAACAAGTTGCACAGATGCAAGATGCATATAGGTTGCATGGATGTAACAGGTGTGTGCAACTGACTCAAAGGGCGTTCTTGACGAGCACCCTTAAAAAATATGTAATTTATTTTTAAGGAATTGAATTTCAGGTGCAGTTTTCAAGGAATTGTTTCAAGTGCCCTCTCCCAGCCAGTGGGCCTTTGGTGACTGCCTTGGTCACCAAGTGCTGGATCTGGCTGTGGGAGTATATGCTCACATATGGAGGACATAATGGCTCTTCTACTGACACTGGCCCATCCCTCCACTCAGGCAGAATTAGGGTTTAAGCACATTCCATTTCACAGGATATTATCAAGGGTACACAATGCTCCTGACAGTTGCCTGAAAGCCAGTTGTGCCAGCAATTTGCTATTACCCATATAATGGGGAGCAAATGAGCAGTGGTGGTGTTGGAAACTTGATCATTGACAGGCTGTATAAAAATGAGGGAAAAAAAAATGAATCTCTGTATTTTTATTATAGCAAAATTAACTTGGTGTCACTCATACTCTCCCTCTTTCTCTGGCTGTGAAATGATGTACCTGATGGTAGACGTTGTTTTGCCCTCTTACTGGATTACTGGTAAGAAGTTGGCAGGCTTCTGTTAAGTGGAATAAGATCCCAAGCCATTTTATATACTTTCACATGGATAGGCTTACCTGCCATAATTTTGGAGACTGCTTAAAATCCTGCTTGTGTATCAAAACAGCTTATTAACCACCTCAGTAGCTTGCCTTTTTTCCCCAGAAACACTTCATCTGCATGTCTTAGTGGTGGTAAAACTTGCCAGTCTTCTTCTTTCAGACTAATAATCTTTTTTATGTAGTCCTGTTGATAAGTGAATATGCAGAGTTGTAGAAAGTAAAATGGGAGATGAGCAGTGCAGATTTAGATCAGGATGCATCCCAACCGACCTGATGTTTGCATTTGAGGTATTTGAGAAGCTACAGATGAGGAAAGAGTCCAGCTGGGTATTGCTAGACTTGGAGAAGGTATTTGATAATATCCCAAGAAGCTGAGTTGGGCAGTCTCCTGTGATGGTTCATGTAGCCTATGTACAAGGACTCTGTGATCAGTATGAACAGTGTTTGGACTCATAGAGAGGTTCACAGTGTGAGTGGGTAAGCATCAGGGTTTAGCTCTGAGCTCACAGCTGTTCATACTGGTGATGGCCTACATTAGCGAACAGATCAATAATGCTGCTATATGCGTATGTGTCCTTACAGATAGACTCTGAACAGGAACTTCAGAAAATGGCAGGTGGATGGAGTGCAATATGCAAAGTACATGGGATGAAACAGTACCAGGAAATCAAAAGAAGCTATCAGTTGAGATTTATTTATTTTATTTATTTATTTTACATTTGTTAACTGGGAAAGTCTGACTGGCTACAGGCCCATTTTCAGCGGAGGCCCAGAGAGAAAAGCTCCACATGTGCATAGATACAGAAGACTTAACAGCTGCAGTTTTTTATAAAATTACATATAGATGTTCCAGATTTATTGGAATACATATAAACTTTACAAATTATTAATTTTCGTGTTACAACATAAACAGTTTTAGTAGTACAAAGCCGAGCAAGGTAGCATATCATTCAGTAGTACAATACATTTGAGTGAGATAGCTAATGTTCAGACTTTTTATAAGACTGCTTCTACAAGTAGCCAGAGAATAGTCATACAAATTGAATGGTGAATGGGTTAGTCACGATTTGTACAGGGGCACAGCCAGTGAATTTTTAGGTGTGTTTTGAGAGACATTTTAAATTGGATTATGGAGTGAACTGCTCTAAATTCAGCAGGGAGTAGGTTCCAGATTTTGCCAACAGTGTTGCAAAATAATGCCTCACATGCTAAGTTATTGGATTTAACAGTTTGTACCTTCATTTTATCAGAAGAGCAGAGTGTTTTTAATTTACTGTAGGGGGTTGTTATATTTTTGAGTATGGGCATGCTTTCGGGCTGATAGAGACTTTGTGAGCTATTATTAATTGGTTATACTGGAGTTGAGAGGGTAACTAGTCAGGGATCGTAGGTTAAGACAGTGGTGTGTTCTATATGCTGAACCTGTGGCTAGGGTTGCTAGATTTCTTTGTGGCTAAAACCGGACTAAGGTCACGCCCCTCGCATCATCCATTCCCACCCACTCTCCCATCAATACCACGCCCATTTTGTGACATCACGGTGGCATCAGCTGATGGGAACGCCCTCTTTTTTTTCTGTTCCGGATGCCTGCTTTCAGCCGATTTACTATGCTTTTCTGTAAAAAAGCATAGTAAATCAGCCAATTGTAACAAACACTGATAGTCTGTTTCTTTTTGTGAAACAGAAAAATGGAGTTTATACAGTGTTTTCCCAATTTCCTGACTACCAGTCCAGAGCAGAGAATTGATTTGATTTGTGTGGATAGTCCAGAAAAAAACAGATAAGTGGCATTGTGCACTGGCAATGGCAACAGGGGGATTTCCAATTTCCCACCTATTGTTCAAAGACTCAACATTATGCTTAATTAGGGCTAGCCTAGGGATGGACTCTGCTTCACATGGATGGGAAGCTTGTTCCAGTGCATGGGGACCCTCTCTGAGACACATTTGTGTCTCATCAACATCACATGGCCTATTCACGTCACAAGCAAAATTTAAATCTTTGGATCTAATGGTTCTGATACTGTTCGTTTTGTGGCTGTCCAAAAGGTCCATCAATCAGTGCTAGATCCAAGGATGCCTTGTATGCCTGACATTCTCTCTCAGTAACCTGTAGGAGACCCGGTATAGTGATAGGGCTTTAAGGAGATCTGTATAAGACAATGTGTTTAGACACTGGATTCTTCTAGTAAGGAAGCTTTAAATATGTTCCAGCTGTTGTATGTGCCTGGTCAAGTACATGCCAAAGAGATAGGTGCAGCTCACACATCCAGTTATTTTGTCAACTTCTCAGGTTAACATCGCTAATATTTTAAAAAGTGTTCCTTGTACATGAGCAATGTCCTATAAAAAAATGTAAATAAGTAACTCAAACACTGTCTTCTTACGAGTTGTTCATTCACATTAATCAGTGTCTAAAGCATCTCCCCAGATTCCACTGGTGGTGAAGTGCCATGTTAGATGTCTTTTTTTTTTCACTCTCACTCCTTAACTCCTCCTCTTGCTCCCTAGTAACCTCCTCCATCCTTCTACTTCTTCCTCATTGTACCTCCTCCTTCCTTCACAAAGCTCAGTTTGCCGAATTTTCATTCAGAAACTGAATCGTGTTGGGCAAAGACATTTGGCCATTCATAAAATGGCCAGTTGTCCTTTGCAAACTTGTAGGAAAACCTATTCAGAGCTAGTCTTGACAACAAATCCATTAGACTCAGTTCAGTTTGGCCTGCTTTGCTGTGTTTGCTGCTTCCTGATGTAAATAAATGTTGTTAGAAATCTGTTAATTATGCAGCCTAATATTTGCGTTGGAGTAGGGTAACTTCTGTGCAATATTCATTTGCTGAGTAAATGAACTGGTCCTTTGACCCTTTTCAGCCATGACCCAGGCCACAAAAAGCAAGGACAATTCAATATATACAGAGACTAAGAGCATGCCTCACCTATATGGACTGAAAGGGTGGACAACAGATTATGCTCCCAAAAACCTGTTCTTTCATTCTGTCTGAACTCTTGTGGAGCAGCTCTGGTCTGTGGTGATGGTCAGGGAGTTGTACAACCATACTTTGCATGCACTTGTACTGTACATTCATAACTGGAATGTGGTCACAGTTTGGGCACTGTGTGCAGGAGTGTCCATTTTTAGAGTCTGTTAGGAATAATGCATAGTTCAGTTGAAGTTCCACATTTGTGGTATTTGGAGTCCGACTGAGCAGCCCTGGTCAGGTGCTTGTTCTGTGAAATAACAGACTTAAACTCGGTGCAGGAATATGGCAGGTTAAAGAAAACTGACAGTTCACTTTTAACTGATTCTGGCGTAAGTCTGTTTCGTTCATCCGTCCAAATGTTATTCATAATGCTAAACACATGCTCAACGGATGCATTCAAGACTGGAACAGAATGTGCTGAACAAGTTTCAACATATTTGGTGCAGACTCGTACTAGAAAAACTTACATCAAGCCTCAGCTGTGCTTGCACAGCTATGGATAACATCGAGTACTTCACTAAGAGCTCGCACTTCATCGTGCAGGCTGTTGGATGGACGGTGGGTGGATAGAGGCATTTGCATCCAAATGTCAATCACTTCATCAAGCGAAGGCGATCTTGTGACAGTGATCAAAGACAGTGACTTGAAGTGACGATATGGGGAATGTTCGAATGCAAACCATTTGTTCAAATATGTCATTGATCACTTGTACACATTCAGAGCTTCAGTTATGAATTTCTCATTGAACTGCTGTGGTAGATAACTTTTGCGCAGAGCAAATGCTACCTTCATACCAAAACATTTGTCATCAGTCCTATGCTGCAGAGACAGCTTAAACTGTTCCATTATACCGTACAGTTCACAAGCTGTTGTTTTGTTCTCAAGCTTTAAAATTGTCTCTTGAAAGGATGACATAAAGAAGTGTGTAAAATATAGATACAGCTCTGACTTTGTTGGGCTGTCGTCTGGTGCCAATTTGTTTTCCTGGTCCTTCAACATTTTCCATATCACTTTCGAACAATCAGCTTCTCCTTGAGACAAGAAATAAGTTTTCAAAGGCATCCAGCACAGCAAAATTCTGTCAAGAGCCTTGAAAAAACTTAACCAGCAGGTTGGAACATGTCTGATTATCTCATGGTATTCAGACTCATAGAAATCAAAGCAGCTCTTCAGTTCTGTTCGCCTCAATGCAGTTACTGAATTCAGCAAACACTTTCATGACGAAATTTTCAACATCAAATGACATGACCTTTAAAGCATTTTTCACACAGTTATGCATAATGTGGTCATTGCAGTGTGCTGCAATAATTTTAGGATTCTCCTCTGAAACTAACTTCTGATAAACGGAGTTGTTTATGCCATAGTTTACCGATGCATTATCTGCGACATAAGCGGTAACATTTTGCCAAGACAATTTATATTCTGTTAAAACATGACCGAGTTGATTCTTAACAGACTTAGAGTCTTCAAATGCATCCTCGTAAAAGTCAATAACACAGAAAGAAATTCCGTTCTGCGGGGTGAAGAACTGAACACCAACCGGATAGAATTTACGGTTCCCTTTGTTAGATGTATTAGTAGCAATGGAAAATGGCAAACCAGCATGTAGCTTATCAACAACGACTTCTAGTAAAAATGGATACAAAACATTATTGACTATGACGGAAACTTTTGTTCGGCCGCTGGTCATCTTTTTAACTATTTCCGAGTCATCAATTATAGACTTCATAACTTTGATACCACAGTCCTGTGCATTATATGAAATATGTCTAATTCCATGATACACTTAAGCAATTTCCACTAGGGATACTTTGTGAGATGCCATACTGTTTGGCGATGTGAAAAATGTCTTCAGTCGTTGAGATGACGCACTAGCCTGGGAACAAGTAGTATGCTTTTTGGTGCTTTGGTGTGCTGTAACTGCTTTTTTTCCATCATATGCAACAGTGAATAATGTTGCACAAAGCTTGCATCTAGCTTTTGTATCTTCTGTGAATTTTTGTATACATGAAAATTCCCTTTCCCACTCTGCATTATAATAACAGATGTTTCGTTTTCGCTTCTTTGGTGGGGTAGACCTGTCTGACCGTGTAGTTGGGCTGCCAAAACTCTCATTATCGTTGACACGCACACTGTTATTCCTGTCTTCCATAATAACAGTATTAATAAATAAAGTACTTGCAGACAGTGACAGCAGACATATAATGAGTTAGTTATACTTAAAGACAAAAAGCTGCATTAATAAAGAGTCTACACAAATACTGTGCAACTACTTTTGCATCACTGAAGTATCTGTTTCTTACGAAAGGAACATCTGCTTGTTAATGTGTGTGTCCCCGGACTGGTGCAAGGCTATACTGGCAGAGTCTACTGTCTGGTAGCATCGGGTATTCCCACACCATGGTGTCCCACAGTCCCACTGATAAGCTAGAAAGCTTCCCTCCAACACAGAAAGGCTTGGGGAGCTCAGAAGCTTACAAACAATCCTGGATACAGCAAATATCTATCTGGACTAGACTAGTTACAGGAAAGGCAGGAAACAAGATTAGAATTTTTTTTTTTTAAATGCAATTTATTCCAACTGTATTGTGAACTGAATTCAGTTATTATTTTATTCAATGTTGAATAGTTAAAAAGTGCCAAAAAATATTTATCAGCTCTATATTTCCAGATTGTTTGAGAAGTACACTCAGTCAGAACACAAGGAGATCCTGGCAAAGTTTTATTAATGTGAATTAATATATATTTTCTGAAATAAAGTCCATAACACTAATTGTTATCATTATTTAAGTTTAATGCACCACCTTTTCTCCAGACAGACCATTTCTGTTAACAAAACCAACATACATTAGGTAACTGATGCTATGAAGACAAACATACTTCTCAAGTTCCCTGATTTTGTAGAATGTCCCCGATTTTGCCTTATATTCTGCCTGCTCCTTGTATACTTGCTAACCCTTCTGGTAAATTTTCGTGTATTTCCCAATTAGCAATGTTAGGCATTGTAATGTCATACTTGTTTGCTCAAAAATGTTTTGATGCAAACTTTCTTTTATTAAAGTTATATTTAATAAACGGTCCTTTTATTTTTGCCTTTTACCGAAACTCTTGAAAAGAAGTGGAAAGTCAGGGGTTAGCATACTGTTTAAGATGTTTACCTCATTAGACACAAGGTACACAGTTTGTAATGGGAAATTTAGCTAGGTTTAAAGAAACCACAAGGAACATTCAAGGTCTTCACCATCTCTCCTATGGGGATTGTTTGAAATCACTGTCACTGTATTCTGTTTCATACAAACTACTCAAAGGTAAATTCATTGCTGCCTCGTTTAAGGATTGCTAATTATCTAAAGTTGGAACTAAGCCATGGTGTAGATTAGTAGCTAAGACATTAAATAAAAAATTGTATTGTTAGTTTAGCTCCCTGTAAGGTTCATTTGCTTTACCTTAATAATATTCAAGGTAGGTGTGCTTCCTAAAGGTACCCTTTGAAAGTTAAGCAGTAATCTGTGTCTGTGGGCTACAACCACACTAGTGAAGTGATACTATTTTTGTTTTAGTTTTTAACCTTCATTGGTTAGAAGGTTCTGGCTCATTCTCTAAAAGATTTTCTTTTCCTTCTTCTTTATCTCCAGGTGCTTTAAGTTTCAGAAACCTAATGTCTGTGATTCAGGTGTGAGTTTTCGATGAAGGCCATCAAACCACAAAGCAAAACTGTTGCAAAACGCTTTTCGGTGAAGGCTGTAAGAGGTGTCTTTGTGGAGTATTTTAACTTCTTGTTAGTAGCAGGCAGTGCGTACTTTTATTGTCACTGGCCAGGATTCTAACACTTTCTTTAGCTGGGTACTTCATGGAGAGCCATTTAGCTTTGACGAGATTCGTCGTAAAATGAATTATTCTATTTTTACTAATAATAATTTATTTCATACCATAATGTGAGTAGTTACTGATGTTTGCATATGACATTGTGATCTGTAGTGAGAGTAGGGAACAGGTGGAGGAGAACCTGGAGAGGTGGAGATGTGCTCTAGACAGAAGAGGAATGAAGGTCAGCAGGACTATGACAGAATACATGTGTGTGAATGAGAGGGAGGATAGATGAATGGTTAAGATGCAGGGAGTATAAGTGGCAAAGGTGGGTGAATTTAAATACTTGGGATCAACAGTTCAGAGTAATGGTGAGTGTGGAAGAGAGGTGAAGAAGAGAGTACAGGGAGGGTGGACTGGGTGGAGAAGAAGGTCAGGAGTGATTTGTGAAAGACCAGTATCAGTAAGAGTGAAAGGGAAGGTCTGCAAGAGGGTAGTGAGACTAGCTATGTATGTTATATGGGTTGGAGACAGTGGCATTGACAAAAAGGCAGGAGTCAGAGCTGGACGTGGCAGAGTTAAAGATGTTAAGATTTGCACTGGGTGTGACGAGGGTGGACAGGATTAGAAATAAGTATATTAGAGGGTCAGCCCAGGTTGGAAGGTTTAGAGACAAAGCCAGAGAGGCAAGATTATGTTGGTTTGGACATGTGCTGAGGAGGGATGCAGAGTATATTGGGAAAAGATGCTAAGGATGAAGCTGCCAGGTAACAGGAAAAGAGGAAGTGGCAGCACCGTTCTGTGCTTTATTGTTTTGCCTTCTGGGTCATCATATTGTTTTATTCTGAGGAAAAGAGGAAGGCGTAAGATAAGGTTTATGGATGTGGTGAGAGAGGACATGCAGGTGGTTGGTGTGACAGAGCAAGATGCAGAGGACAGGAAGAAATGGAAACAGATGATCCGCTGTGTGGTGACCCTTAATGGGAGCAGCTGAAAGAAGAAGAATGTGAGTAGTTGCGTTGGCTGCCCTAAACACCAAAATCTAATCTGATACCTCTCTGGGACTGTTACAGGCAGCTGTACTACCGCAGAACTTATAGAGTAGTATCATTACCCTTCTTTAACCTAGAGTAGAAATAACCTTTACTTGTGTTGAATTGAAAGCAGCCCTTTACACTCATTTCAGATTTTATTGCATTTCGCAGATCCCATCTAGCGCTAAGAACTTAGGTGTGATGGAACGGATTCCACTGCTGTGGACCAGATAATCAAAACTTGTTTATACCCTTCTCTCAGTGCAGATGTTCACCTAAACACTCAACGAATGCTTATTTCCGATTAATATCCTTACCATAGCGACAACTTGTCTCAACTCCCTATACTAAATAAACAATTAAAACCAGAACAAAATGTACACACTTAATGGAATCTTTGTTGATTTCTATACACAGGCTTAACCTAAACAGCGACCTAAGAATTAACCCACTACACTACTACCTGATTTCTGTTGTTTATGTATTTAACTATCCTGGACTTCGTACTCCTAATGTACAGCGTCCTGAATCTGAACAGTAGTTTTATCAGTGTATTATTTTATTAATATGCAGCTGTTTTTCCTGGCTATTTGACTGTGTTAAGGAGTTATTGAAAGTCATAGAAGTCCTGATACATTTTGTAACCCTTGTCTGTTTGTTAAATGGATTAACTTATTCAATTAGCAAAGGCAACTCTTTATCCTATTTATCTGTATGTGTTTGTGCAGCTTAGAGCTCATAAGATGTTTGATACTGTAACAGAGTATTTTTTAATGTAAAAAGTTATGTAATTGTGTCTAAGACTTATCTTCACTTGCTCTCCAGTTGTAGTATTGTCTGCCTCACTACATTTTCTCTCTTTCTGTATATCTCCAGCCTAGTGTTCCTGCTTGTCCCTGCACCAAACACATGACTTCACCCTGCTGGACACCTGATAAAAATAGTACAAACTAAAGACCTAAACTACCAGCTCTCTGAGACATTTTTCATCTGAAAAACAGTGAAAGTATGTATTGTTATATCTAAGAGTACTAAACAATTATATTAATGTATTAGACTCTGCTAGGTTAGGCAAGCTTCCCATTCAGGTAAGCCAGCAGCTATACCCCCCTCACTAAACACTCACCTCTTTTATACCCCTACTCCCAGCTGTTTTAACTCTTTCGCTATCTAGTCCATCCCTCATCTCTCCCTTGGCTTGTTATCTCCTGTAGGAGACCCATCTGTGCAATAAACTGACTGACCACTAGGTGGCGCCCCACTGTAAGCTTCCTGTAAATCTATCTCTTACCCCAGTGATAAGTGGACCTCCAGAACTCTGTCCCTAATTTTTTCTACACACTTTTATCTTTCTACATCTCTCCTATGTCCCAAGGGATCTTTAATCACCTTCTACTCCTCTAACAGTCACAGTCTCGTCTCTCTAGCCTTGTAACTTTCTCTGACACTCTCCCACTTTTAGACTTACCTGCTGAATTCTCATATTCTACTGATTGTTTTCCTTGACAGTCTTTTATCCTGTCTCTACCCGCTCCGTTCGCCCTTCGGGCTCACTCCTCTACCTACCCCCAATTCCCACCCACCCCCAGTGCTCCTACATTTAGTTCCTCTATAAGACACACCCCTCTTTACCTATTCCTATCATACCAGGAAAATCATTAACACTCCCACCCCCCTTTTTTCTCTGAACATACCCTCTAATACCTACCTCACATCCTTCCCTGCTTATTTACCCAACCTTTACTATTATCTCTTCACTGCTTTTAATACCAACCTCCCATTTTTCTTTCACTGCACTACCTTTAGAATGTATATATCAATCTTCCCTCACAATTTACATCTATTAATCTGGGTCTCACTCCTTCCTCCACTAGCCACCACCTATCCCCTTACCTCCTATGAACAACCACTCTACTCTACCCTTCCCTTACCATACAAGCACACATCAACACCAACAGTATCTTTCTCCCCAAACTTCCTAAACCTCATTTTTAAACCTAGCTACCTATTAGCGAAATATCACAGACTAGCACACATTAAGCTCACCAACTTAAAAACTAGAAAACTACTTAACTATGATGTTAAGCCTCTCCAGCCCAAACACTTTACTCCTCCCCAGACATTACTGGATGGAGACATTCATCCCAACCCTGGCCCTAACATTCCCCTTACCACTACAAACTGTATCCATAACAAAACTAGGACCCTTTCACCTACCCAACTACCCAACTCACTCTCTATAGAACATCTTAATATACATAGTATTTGCAATAAAATTGCTCAAGTTCATGCCCTCCTACATACTCACCAATTTGCATCCTATGTTTATCAGAAACATGGCTAAAACCTACCATTAAAGATAATGAAATCACCCCACCTGGTTATAATATAATCAGACTTGACCGTACTACCAAAAGGGGAGGAGGGGTAGCAATCCTTTATAAAGGAGAGCTACAAGTCAGCACTATAAAACTGAACCTCCCTTTGGATAATAGAGCAGAAGTAATTATCTCCAAACTTCAGGTCAACACATGCAAAGCCATAAATATCACCTGTCTTTATCTTCCCCCAGGAAATAACATTAATACACTTGAGTATATCCTTAACTGGCTTTCTATTAATCTCCCTCAAGAAACCATAGTCATTGGGGACGTTAATATTGATTGGAATTCCTGTACTAGTACAACCCTCGCCACCCATATCAACCTATATGGATTCTCACAACATATAAACTGCCCTACCAGAACTAACACACTCCATAACAAAGAAAGTACCCTGGATTGGATACTTACTAATACCCCTCATCAAGCCTACATAACAGGAACCCTTCCAGATGACCTAAGTAACCATTCTGTAACTTACATTATCAGACAGAAAACCAACATAATATTCCCTAACACTTTCAGAACAATACGCTCTAAAAGCAATTTAACCAAGAACTTTTCCTAACAGAACTAAAACAATGTAACTGGTCACCATTAAAATCACTCCCTCTAAATGAAGCAGTTGAATACTTCAAATCAACATTCTTAACCATCCTTGACCACCATGCATCAACTCGCTCTATAAGAACCAAAGCTAAGCCCGCCACTTGGCTCACCAACAATACTAAACAAAAAATCCTTCTTAGAAACAAATCCTGGGCAAAATGGCGTACAGCTAAGAATCTAGCAGACCGACAAACCTTTAGAGAACATAGAAATATTACAAAAAAAGCCATCCTACTAGACAAAAAGAACTTTTATCTACATTTACAGCAAACCACTCAAAAGGATCCTAGAAAATTCTGGACTAGTATTAACAATCTTCTTTTCCCAGGCCAATCAATCTTACCCAACCCACAAGGCTCAAACCCTGGCAATCACACACAAACAGCCAATGCCTTCAACTCTTTCTTCACAGACACCATCCAAACTCTAGCTAGCCACCTATCCCCCTGATACCTCTAACCTGCCCACCTCTTCTATAAACCTACCTCCTTTATTTCACTTACAACCAGTATCTACTTCCTTCATTTCCTCCCTTCTCCAAAAGTTAAAACCTAATACTCCCAAGAGCCGATAAACTGCCTGCAGAATTCTTGCAAAAAGGAGCTAAAGCCATTGCCTATCCCATCTCCATTCTGATAAATAGATCTATAAGTGAAGGAACTGTCCCATCTATCTGGAAAATTTCTCATATCATCCCACTACACAAAGGGGGAACTCCAATGACTTCTCTAACTTTCGCCCTATAGCTTTACTATCCCCTATTGCAAAAATTATGGAAAAGTGTATCCATAAACAACTTTTAACCACCTTCTCCAGAACAACCTACTTGCCAACTGTCAACATGGTTTCAGACCTTCCCACAGTACTACCACTGCTCTGCTGTCATTCACTAACTGCATTAACAATAACCGCAACAAAAATCTTCTCTCATCTGCAGTTTTCATTGACTTATCTAAAGCTTTTGACATGGTTAATCACCAACTACTCCTCCATACACTGAACTCTCTTTCACTCAATCCTCTATCTATGAGCTGGTTCAGATCCTACCTTGAAAACCGCCAGCAGGCTGTACTCTGGCAAAATAAACTATCAAATCACCTCTCTATATCCCTTGGGGTCCCACAGGGCTCAATACTAGGCCCACTCCTATTTTCCATTTATATTAATGACCTGAGTTCTGCTATTCCTTACTCCACCTGTATTCAATATGCAGATGACTCTATCATAATCTGCTCAGCCTCCTCTCAAACTGAACTTCATAATCTTACTCAAAAAGTTTTCAACACTGTAGAACAATGGTTCTCACACTGCTGCCTCCTCTTAAACCCCAAGAAAACTAAACTACTACTCTTTACACCAACCCGAAAGTCCACCTCTTTCCATTTCAATCTCACTTCTAACAACGGTACTCTTATCACTTCTGAACCAACCACTAAACTGCTAGGAATAACAATAGACAACAATCTTAACTTTGACACTCATATAAACACCACAATAAAATTAGTTAACAAAAAACTAGGATCCCTTTACAGAATTAAACCCTGTCTTACACCAGAAGCTAGGACCACTATAGCCAGAACTCACCTAATCTCCACTCTCCTCTATGCTTCTCCTATATACACCAATATCTCTAAAAACAACCTCAATAAACTAGCAACGTCCTATAACAATATTGCTAGATTTGCAACAGGCTCTCCTTTTAGAACCCATCACTGTCTAAATCTATGACATCTAAACTGGCTAGAACTACTTAACCAGCTCCAACTTCACCAGCTTACAATAATCCACAAGACCCTGTATCAACCTAGCAACACCCCAATACTCTCTACCCTAATTACACCTTATAATAATCTCAAAAATCTACGCTCCTCAAACAAACTACTGATCAATACTACTAAACAGAACTCCTCAGCAGGTGAATCCTTATTCTCGAACTCTGTTGGAAAAATATGGAATAAACTAACCTCAGAAATCACTTCTCAGTCTTCTCACTTTTTAAAAACAACCTAAAACTATACCTCAAACACTGGCTATGCTCCTGTACTAACCCAGACTAATTATTTTCCTATCCTCTATACCTCACCCTACATACTTTCTTTTCTTCCATTTACATATTCTTTAAAATACTATTATACAACATATATGTATCTTGCACCTGATCATGAAATCACGAAGTGTTTTGCAATTTGTATGCACCTGTGGGGGGGGGGGGGTAAAAAAAATTATTATAATTGGCTTTTGTAATACTTGCTGTTTTATAATATCTGTAATAACTTCTGTTTTAACTATGTATGATTTCTTGGAGCTTTTCTCCCCGGGCCTCCACTGAAAATGGACATGTATCCAGCTAGACTAGCCCGGTCAACAAATGTAAAATAAAATAAATAAATAAAATAAACATTATTATTATTATTATTATTATTATTATTATTATTATTATTATTATTATTATTGTTATTGTTATTATTATTATTATTATTTCCCTCTCTCTCTCACACACACTTAATACTCAATATATACCATACAAAAATTATACTGATCCTTGGCCTGAGCCCTGACTCTCAAACCCTCATCATCTCTTTGATCCTGCTAAGTGTGCCACAAAGATCCTTCCCTCCATCACACAAAGGCAGGCATATGCTAACAAAATATATACATACAATATATGCATACATACTTCTATGTATATATATATATATATATATATATATATATATATATATGTGTGTGTGTGTGTCAGACTCACTACTGTCATCATCCTCTACTGTACTGACAGTCTGATACAAACTTTCCCTTTCCTCAGAGACAGAGACTAACAGGAGGACACTGGCCTAATATAATGTCATGCATAAAAGGCTGCTATGATTATGATGAATTAAAACAAAAAAGAGAGAATAACCTGACCTGACCTAGGCTGGCTATCTAATTATTGTGCCATAGACTTAGTCTGAAAGTTTTTACACTGTCCAGTCCATATGTGGTGGTGACACACCCCCTAGTCTTGGCTGTTGCTCTTCAATCACGCTGGAACTGTGCTGAAACTTTCCGCTGATTATTTCCATTCCACACTGGTGAGTGGTGGAATAAGCACGCACGCATGATGAGTTAATTGATGACTAAGCCGTACTTAAAGGAAAAGGGGAGAGAAGTGAACACAGGCGGCGGTAATTGCACTGTCTGCATTATGCATTAAGTATGTTTTCAGTTTTCAGTCCTCGACTCCTCGTCATGACTCATAACCACTGTAGAAAGCTTAAATTTAGTATAAGTGGAATTAACGTGAAATAAGACTGTAAGACTGAATGTTTTAAGTAGTAAAATCTAGCGTTAACAAAACGTTGACCTAAATGATAACACTTTTTCATTGCTTTGAGAATTCTGTGTTTTGAATTTGACTGCACAAAAAAAAAAAAAAACGGACTTCACAAGTCCGGTTTTGATTAATTTTTTTAACCGGACAATTTGTCTGAAAACTGGACAGCTGGCAACCCTACCTGTGGCAAATCTGGCTATATTATTACAGCAGCTATTGAGTTTATTGAGGTCAGATTTACTTAGGTTTGTATAAATCAGGGAAGCATAGAGAAGGGTTGATAGTAAATGTGTTCAAGTAATCACTGTTCTACCAGTTGAGGTTAGGAATGGCTTAATCCTATATAAAGATCCAAGCTTCTTATTGACTGTTTTAATGGTTCTATTGATGTGAGCATCAAACTTAAAGTTATTTTCGACTATTACCCCTAATAGGTTTGTATTAGCTTCTGGAGAAATTATAGTGTCGTTATTGGATGTTATGGTAAATGATGGCAATGGAACTTTCCGAGTGGGGGTGAAGAGTAACAGTTTTGTTTTATTTGGATTTAATGGAAGATGCCGGTCAGTGAGCCAGCTTTCTACTTTATTAAAAGTATTTTGGGATAAGATCTGTAGGTCTAGCGGGGAGGTGGCAGAACAGATTAGGGTAGATTCAGCTGCATATTGAATGCAGGTTGCTTTGGGGATGACTGTTTGGAGATCATTAATGAAGATGGAAAATAGGAGATGTCCTAGTATGGACCCTTAAGGAACTCCAAGGGTGATTGGCAGTAGGGAGGATAGGCAATCCTTCCATAGCAGAGCTTGTTGTCTGCCACTTAGGATTGAAACCAGAGTATTGCCAGGTTATCTATGTTGAGAGTTTTTAGTGTGCAAAGGAGAAGTTGATGGTTTACCATGCCAAATGCCTTGGATAGGTCAAGAAAGAGGGCAGAGGCGAGAGTGTTATTACAATTTTGATTTGTTTGAGAGAAGAATAGAAGGGCTGAGGTAGTACTATGATGGGGTATAAATCCATGCTGAGAGGGGGCTAGGAGATTGTACAGACTGAGGTAATGTAAGAGTTGCTTATGGATACATTTGTCCATAATTTTAGCCAGAGGTGACAGAATGGCAATGGGCCAGTAATTTGATAGATCTGTGGACTTACCCCCTTTATGGAGAGGATATACATAGGAAAATTTCCAGATGGAGGGGATATATGCTTCCAAGATGGTTCTGTTGATTAATATTGAAATGGGATGTGCTATTACGTCTGCAGCTTTTTGAAGATATTCAGCAGGGAGTAGGTCTGCTGATAGGATGGTGGGTTTCAGTTTCTTGATTAAAGATCAGATAAGTGATGTTGGTATTCGTTGAAAGTTAAAGGAGGGATAAGTGTTGGATGTAGGGTCAATTGGGTCTGGGTTACTGGGTCCTAATTGATTGGCAAGGGATTGTATGGTTTCCGTAAAGAAAGTGTTGGCGATATTTTCTGGAGGTTTTTGGAGGGTAGTTGCGGGGGTAGGGGTAGTAGTATGTCCTGGATGGTGAAGATTGTTTAAACTGGACCAAAATTTTTGTGGGCGATTTTGATGTTTATGTTGCAGGTTACAGTAAATTTTTTTTTTTTTGTCTAGAACAATAGACTTTTTTGTATCATTCCTTAGCCGTTTATATATGTTGGTCCTTTGAGGATTTATTAGTTCTCCAAGAGGTCCAGGCTTTATTTCTACTTACGATTCTTTTGTTTCTTTAGACAGCCACAGTGCTACTTTGTTCTTGGTTCTGATGGTCCAGCTAGGTGCATGGTTATCAAGGATAGTAAGAAATGTGGAGTTAAAGTATGATACTGCTTCATCTAATGGGAGTAATTTTAGACAATTCCAGTTACATGACTGAAGTTCTTTTCAGAATTCAGTTTAATTGAAGCTCTTATTGCTCCTAAAAGTTCTGAAGCTAGGTAGGTATTTGAGGGATGTCAGTTTTTTGCCCGAGTATACAAGTTAGGAAGGCATCACTTATTTCCTCAGGTTGGGTGCCTGCTTTATACATTTGGGGGTGATTCTTTGAAAATCCAGTCTAGTATTTTTACTTTGTTGTTGGGCTTACTAATTCTAGTGGCGGATGATATAACTTGGGTGAAGCCATATAAATTTATGTGGCTGGTAGGGAAGTCTGAGGAACAAATGTTCCAGTCAATATTCAAATCTCTGAGAACAATGGTTTCTTGTGGGCAGTTTATGGAAAGCCACTGTAGGATGTCTTAAAGGTTATTAGTGTTGTTACCTGGTGGAATATAAATACAGCCAATGTTTATAGATTTGTGTTTGTTGATTTGTAGTTTTGTAATAGTATTTCAGCCTTTTCATTTCGAGGAGCTTGTGGAGAGTTGGAAATGGTTACATCGAGTGTAGTTTTATATAAAACAGTTACCCCACCCCTTCTTTGAGGTGCGATCCAGTCTTAAAATATTGTAACATGGACGTATACCTTCATTGTCAGTAGTGGTTGGCTTAAGCCAGGTTTCAGTAAGGCATAGTGTATCTGGGGAGTGTACAGCCATGTGTGCATGCAAGTAATGGATTTTACTATTTAGGCTTCTAATATTTAGGTGACAGATCAGGAGAGAGTTAGAGGTGTTTAAGTTTTGTAGGCTAGTGAGGGTGTTACATATTGGGCTGGTTGCATCAGGTGGAGTTGGTCCTGGGTTGGGGTGGCTGTCCCCATCCATTATGAGGTTAGTTTGTGAATTGATTATGGGTTTTTGGAGTTTGAATTAAGAGTTTGTAGTAGTATTTAGTTCTAGGGTTAACATAACTGGCTCCAATGGGTGTTGTGTTTTTATAGTAAGGACGTTAGAAGAGAGGGGGAGTAGTGGGTGATTAAAGTTATATGAAAACACAAGAGTATTGGTCTGGGATCTGGGGTAGTGAAGGCCTGGGAGGATAAGATGTTCATACGCTGTGAGAAGATAGGTAATTAGCAGTAGGGGTATAAGGCCATAGGAAGGCTTTAATTTTAAATGTGATGTTAAGGTTTGTAGAGGCACTGAAGAGGTTTGTAACTAACAAGATAGAAGAGAAAATAATGGTACAGGTTAAAAGCTTTAAGTATTAGGGAGGGGTGGGTGAGAAAACAGGAAGTCTGAATGAGGAGGTCAAAGCTAGAATCAGAGGGGCTGCAGCTGACTGACACAGTGTCAGGAGAAGTGTGTGGCAGAAGAATGCCAAAGAAGTTGAAAAGTAAGGTGTACAAAGAGACACCTGGGCAGTGAAGGGAGAGCAGGTGAAAAAGCTAGAGGTGATGGAAATTAAGTATCTGAGATGGGGTGGCAGGATGCATACTGTGGGACAGATGAAGAACGAGGACATCAGAGCAAGAGCATATTTATTACCAGTTGCAGAAAGAACGGAATATTGCGGTTTGAGCACATATGCAGAAAAGTGGAAAATAATCTTGTGAAGAATATTTTCTGAGAGGTAAAAAGAAATAAGGGTGTCCAGCAAAAAGATTGCTGGATTGTGTGAGAGAAGACTAGAGGCAATCATGCGTGGATTGCCAAAGAAGATAGGGCAGAGTCATTCAATTGAGAGAGAGAGAGAGAGAGATGGTGACAGCTGACATGGCACCCAGAGTCCTACATAGAAAATGGGATAAAGGGGGGCTGATGATGATTCTTTGTAGCTCTGCAGTATTTTTTTCCAGTTTAATGCTCTCTCTCAAGGACATTTTTGTTTAATAGTGATAGTGTTTATTTTATTTTTGCTTATGCTTGAATTGTTATATGGGGCTTTTCTCCCTAGGCCTCCACTGAAAATGGGTCTTCGACCCTGTGAAATTTCCCAGTCAATAAATAAATAATCTTTGTTGCTGCTGTTTTACAAAACTATTATCTATAGTTTTGTGTATTTACTGTTTTAGCTTGTGCTAAATATTAGAAGGGTCTACTTTAGTTCAGCAAATGATCAGATGATCGAATGTTGTTAGTTCAAACACTGTCGAACTGGCAAAATAGTGAATGGCTGGAACAGCAAATTTTTTCCCAGGGAAAGACTAAAACTTTGTGTTTTTTTTTTTTTTTGGGGTGGGGTGGGGGGAAAACATTTTTTTTCCCTGGGAAAAAAATTGCTGTTCTGGTTGTTCGCTGTTTTGTGTATTCGAGATTTAGGGGTAGATATATTTATTTATTTATTTTATTTTACATTTGTTGACTGGGCTAGTCTGACTGGATATATGTCCATTTTCAGTAGAGGCCCAAGGAGAAAAGCTCCGAGATAATAAAAAGAAAAAAGAAAAAATTTTATACAAATAGTCCACAGGAAAAGTGGAAATACAAAATAATTACATAGGTATACAATTGATTGGCAGGAATATTATAGCAAAGCTTTTTTTTTTAAACTACCATATAGGAAAATAAACAAAAAAGTTATTTTTCAGTTTATATATATATATATATATATATATATATATATAATATATATATATATATATATATTATATATATATAAATCTAAGAAAAAACAAAAAAGATATTTAATGTACATAAGATTCACACAGCACAGTAGGGCGGTACAAAATAAAAGAGAAAAAAATGTTTAGTCATGTCAAATAAGAAGGTAGAGAAGTCTCATCAAAAAGAATTCAGTTAGGGAGTCAAAATAGAAAAAAGGAGAAAAAGTATCAGTCAGGCTTGGAGCAGGGGCAAAGCCATTGGGTTTTAATGAAGTTTTTCAATTGTTTCTTGAAATGGTTGGTGGAAGTGTGGGATGTTATTTCACTTGGAAGTTTGTTCCAAGTATTGCCAACAGCATTTGAGAATAGGCAGTCCCCGGATTTGTTAATGGATTTAATGGTGGCAACTTGTAGCTTTTTAGCAGATCTTAGGATAGGAAGGTTTTTATAAGAATTTAATAGGCTATAAAGTATGGGAGTATTTGTAGGATGATGTAAAATCTTGTGAATAAAAATGAGTTGCTGGAAAACTAGTTGGGGACTTAGCCCCCCAAAATT